>NC_054541.1:24031359-24307865 GCF_017654505.1 Polyodon spathula | reverse complement strand
AACTGTACTGTGTTTTAAAGAATATAAAGCCAGCAGAAATACTAAACAAATTTTTAAAACACACTGCTCAGAAAATGTTATAATATACTCTTTATTAGCTTATAGTAATACTGAAGCATACTGTATCACTGCTGGAATATTCTGTATAAACCAATAGAAAATACTATTAAGTACTGTCTGGAGCCTGTAGGAGAAAGTTAATTGCATCAAAAGTCATGCTAGCCTGCTAAAAGTACGCAATTGATTTGGTAACCTTGCCTTTGCCTGCTTGTAGCAAAGCAATACCATGCGTGGGTAGATGGGGGAATTAATTCTTGGCAACTGAAGCAAGACTCACTGATCATCAATAGATGGAATTCAAGGTCTTTACAATGATTGACCTTTTTCAACTAATGAAAAAGTACCTAGTGGTAACAGAAAAAAGGGAGTAATAGTGCGGGGCAGTTTCTTAAGATCCAGTAAGAATGTAATAAATTTGAGAAAATGTATACAGTAGGGTTTCACATTAATTAAAACTAACCTTGGCAGGAAGGCAGGTTGTCTGAAACTTGCTCGAACAGAGGATTTTTAGAAACAGTGACAGGTCAAGTTTAGTTTAAGAATTGAAACGCTAACATGACACTGTTACATTTAGCAATGTTTTCTATAGCCTGGATTTAAGTGAAAATAACTGGATCTGCAACTATAGACTTAGCAGTTTTCCATGAACTTTCTAAACAGTCTTTATCCAGTATTATTTTGTTAAAAACATCTATACATGAAACAAAGCCAGCCTACTAAAAATGATATTTTTGATGTTAAAGGGAAATATATTTTAAACCCAGTTTGGAATAATCAAACGGAGTAGGTGTTATATACACACTGGTACTGAGAAAAATAATAGCAGTTCAAAAGTTCACCTCACATATTTTAAAAATGAAGGGCAGGTTGAACATGAGATCATGACCAATTAATCTTAAAGGAGTGTGACATACTCCCTGAATATGATATTAATACCTGAATGTGTATTAACCCTTTGTGGTCCTATGTTGGACCAGGTCCCACATTAAAATATTCCCTTTCCAGTCTGATGTCGGACCCTGTCCGACATCATAAAAGAGACTTAAAGTACAGGTCTGTAGTCATTTTTTTCTCCAGAAAAAGCCAAGAAAACCTTTCAATGGCTGATAGGAGCCAAATGAAGCTGAAAAAAGGGCGTATCTCATAGCTCCATGCACTACAGAGATAACACTGACATAAACAAAGGAGATAGCTGCTTCTGCATCCAGCGCTCAAAGAATATCATGGACATTTGCAGAGCTTTTGAGGCATGTTAAAACAAGTGATCAGGACAGGATTTATCAGTATGCACGTCTATGAAGAGCTATGTGAAAAATACAGCAAACAAGGGGTGGGGCTTGCCTGGAGATACAGTACTGAGGGTCCTTTTGTGATTCAGTGCCTTTTAAACCTGTTTTGCTCTGAAAATAAAATATTTTAAACAGCATGTGTAAAATAAACAGCGCGTGTGAAAATAAATTGGACCTGACGTACCTGACAAGTGGTGAATAAATGGACTGCAAAGGGTTAATGATATAACTGGACTAATTCATGAAACTGCTGTGTCTTAGGAAAAAAAGCAAACTGCTGTGTCTTAAGAAAAAGGGCCCCTTGGTTCCTGGCAGGAATACTGAACTGAAGATGACCAGGGCTAGGAGGGGGGCATCTGGACTGGGTGAGGCTGAAAGGACAGTGAAGAGACTGCGAAACTGCAAACACAAGTGGTTTGGTGCAAGGAAGACATAAAGTATAGATGTCAGCCAGTCCCAACTGCAACAACAAGCTGCTGGATGAAAGGAAGTAGACAATAGGACAAATCTCAAAGATTTGTGAGTTAAAAAGGTAAGATACACAAATGATCTCATAGAAAGTGGCTACTCAGTAGAGTGAAAAGACTAAATATCCAAGCAAAACTAAACATTTTGCACTCCACATCGAATGCTAAACAAGTTGCTGTCACTCTAAGCAAAGCTGCAACCACAGGACTCTGCCTGAAAATGAACCCAAGACGAGGAAGGAAGCTGCAGTCGAGTCAACGACCACAAGCAACGAGACTGAGGCCCGGCTGGAAGACTGCCATAAAACTTACAGAGGTTGTTGTCAGACATACTAGTGTAGGTCTGCCATACACCTAAAACCACAGTATCCAAAAGAAACTGTGCCTGCTACCTGTGTAGATAAAAGATTCAGAACAGAGGACAGAGCTGGCAGGTATTGTTGTGGATCCTATACCGAGACTGAAGACTGTGTTGCAGCTGTTTGTTGATTCTATCGAGAATTGAAAGCTTTGTTGATCCAGTTTGATCCAACGTGGGATTGAAGACTTTGTTGTGAGAGACGTACTTTTTGTACTGGACACTTCAACAGATTGAGTTTTCAAACCAGCAGACCAAAAGTCTAAGCTTCAAGGAACCGTTGAGTATAATTCCAGTTGCATTTTCCTTTCATGGAACTAAATTTATTAATTGTAACACATTCAAATAGACTTGAACTGTTCATTATTTAATTTGCACACTTTGCATATGAATTAACTTTTAGTGAAACTTGATGAAGTAACTCAAAGTAATCTACCTCATATTGTTGTATGAAGAATTTCTTTAAAAGTAAACTTGCCATATCATTATTCTATATACCATTAATAAGCTTAATGTAATATATTTTAAGATTGTCTGCATCGTTTCAGTCTGAGACTATGCTTGTATGTGGGCATGTGTGTGTTAGCAAGCCACTAGCTATGTCACAGCTTTCTCAAGCTGCTGTTTGTTTGTGTGAAGACAGGCGATGTCATATTTCAATTGCCTGCTAGCCAGCATGAGTGCAGTGAGAGCTTTTGAGTTGTGTTTTGTGCTTAGAGACTAAGAGATTTACTTTCTGACTTTTCTGATTTCTGCTTATTATCTTTGTACTTAATAAAATACTACTATTGATTAAACATTCATTCTGTCTGCATGTGTATGTGTGTTTATGGTAAATCCTCGATCTTTGTAACACGTCAATTAAATATTATTAATAAGAGAACTAGTCAACCCAGATAAACATGAAATTATCAATTATTGAATTGTTCCTACACAGAGATTGAATGATTGTTGGTGTTAGATCTCCCTCCCCACCTGCAGGGCGCTGTGTAAATGGAACAGAGTACCCTTGACTGGATGGCCCGACAGTTAATTCCCAGGGTTAGGTGGAAGTCGGCCATCTAGAAAGGGGGCAAAGCTATGGTACACTAAATAATTCGACCCGGAAGGGAAACGATGTGGCATCCGTGGTTTGGAGGAGTGGGTGCACTTTTTTGTCATGGTTAATAGTATCTAAGGGGACATAGTGCTGTGATCTGTTCCTTTGTGAATTGTTAAAATTACATGACCAAAAGGAGAACATGTGTTGTGAAATGTGAGTGTTTAGTTTGTTTTGTTTGTTGTTAATAATACTGTTTGTTGTTATTTAAACAACTGGCACGATCCAGAGCTGTCGCCAAAGGCCAACACTAAACCTGGATCAACATCACTGCACTTTGTTTTCACTAAAAAACTGTATTCACTACGAGCACTAGAGCACGCACTGTGGACTGGTGTCACTGTCAACCCCTAATTTCTCAAAAAAGCCAAGTGAACTAAAGTTCACAGAATCCTTGCTATAATACAATACAGTACAAGTTTATATGTGTATTAAGAGAGATGCTGTTATATATATATATATATAATATATATATATATATATATATATATATATATATATATATATATATATATATATACAACACTATGTTTGATTATATTAACCTGGATCTCCAATATGTTCCCTCTGAGCAGCATATCATTTGAACTTTTCAATTTAGTTTACTTTCATTGACAATGTTTACATGGACAAGTCATGACAGTTTTCCTCACAATGTTTTGGTTGTACTTCTCAGGAATTGCATTTCCATGTAGTTATGATTTTAAGATGACAAATCAGGTCGTGACAATGCAAATTACTGCAGTCATAGTGATTTAGGGTGGGGGGGATATTTAAATGTCCCTGTCTGCATACCATACTGAACAAAAATATAAATGCAACATGCAATAATTTCAAAGATTTTACTGAGCTACAGTTCATATAAGGAAATCAGTCAATTGAAATAAATTCACTAGGCCCTAATCTATGGATTTCACATGACTGGGAATACAGATATGCATCTGTTGATCAGAGATACCTTAAAAAAAAAAGGTAGGGGCGTGGATCAGAAAACCAGTCAGTATCTGGTGTGACCACCATTTGCCTCACGCAGCATGACACACCTCCTTCGTATAGAGTTGATCAGGCTGTTGATTGTGGCCTGTGGAATGTTGTTCCATTCCTCTTCAGTGGCTGTACAAAGTTGCTGGATATTGGCGGGAACTGGAACACGCTGTTGTACACGTCAATCCAGAACATCCTAAACAAGCTCAATGGGTGACATGTCTGGTGAGTATGCAGGCCATGGAAGAACTGGGACATTTTCAGCTTCCAGGAATTGTGTACAGATCCTTGCGACATGGAGCCGTGCATTATCATACTGAAACATGAGGTGATGGCAGGGGATGAATGGCACAACAATGGGTTTCAGGATCTCGTCACGGTATCTCTGTGCATTCAAATTGCCATGATAAAATGCAATTGTGTTCGTTGTCCGTACCTTATGCCTGCCCATACCATAACCCCACCGCCACCATGGGGCACTCCGTTCACAAGGTTGACATCAGCAAACTGCTCGCCCACACGACGCCATACACGCTGTCTGCCATCTGCCCAGTACAGTTGAAACTGGGATTCGTCATTGGAGCACACTTCTCCAGCGTGCCAGTGGCCATCGAAGGTAAGCATTTTCCCAGTGAAGTTGGTTATGACGCCGAACTGCAATCAGGTCAAGTCCCTGGTGAGGACGACAAGCACGGAGATGAGCTTCCATGAGACAGTTTCTGAGAGTTTGTGCAAACCCACAGTTTCATCAGCTGTCCGGGTGGCTTGTCTCAGACGATCCCGCAGGTGAAGAAGCCGGATGTGGAGGTCCTGGGCTGGTGTGGTTACACGTGGTCTGCGGTTGTGAGGCCGGTTGGACGTATTGCCAAATTCTCTAAAAAGACGTTGGAGGTGCCTTATGGTAGAGAAATAAACTTTCAATTCTCTGGCAACAGCTCTGGTGGACATTCTTGCAGTCAGCATGCCAATTGCACGCTCCCTCAAAACTTGAAACATCTGTGGCATTGTGTTGTGTGACAAAACTGCACATTTTAGAGTGGCCTTTTCTTGTCCCAAGCACAAGGTGCACCTGTGTAATGATCATGCTGTTTAATCAGCTTCTTGATATGCCACACCTGTCAGGTGGATGGATTATCTTGGCAAAGGAGAAATGCTCACTAACAGGAATGTAAACTAATTTGTTCACAAAATTTGAGAGAAATAAGCTTTTTGTACCTATGGAAAATTTCTTGGATCTTTTATTTTAGCTCATGAAACATGGGACCAACACTTTACATGTTGCGTTTATATTTTTGTTCAGTGTAATTAGGGAAAGAATGACTTTTAATATCGTGAAGAGAGCTTCCATGCATTGCCATGAAGATAGTGACCAGGATGACGGTAGTGGCGACGTCAGACCCGGAAGAACTCAGAAACCAAAACAGGTAATGTTGGTGAACCTGACATGCTATGGCGTCCAGTGTTTTATTAAATAATAAAACAAACAAAAGATTTAAACAAAACACAGAACAGAAAATAAAGGGCTCGTTGGCCAAACAGAGAGACAAAACAGACATGGATGAACCCAACAAACAAGTACCGTGCTGGTTTTTAGCCAGCACGCTGTAGCAATTGCTTATATTTTTTAATTAGCTCTTCTCTCTCTCTCTCTCTCTCACCCGTTCTCCACTTCCCGAACACACAACCCTGAGTGCGTGAAAACATGCAGCTTTTATACAGCTGTACTGAGACTCGATTGCTAATCAATCATTCAATTTGAGTCTCAATACAACAGCATGTGAATTAATAAAAGTGCAATTCCCCGTGCTCACATATTATTTTACCTGCACGTGAAGCGCTGTGCAATCCTTGTGCCTAAATATAAATATACATTTTAAACACTTGTGCTCGTAACCCATATTTATATACCATGTATACACCAACATTAACACACTACATACAACATAAAACACTGATAAATATAAAGGGATATGCCGGGACACTCCACCATAAGATAAAAATATTTAATAAAATATGTGAATTCACATGTTGCCGTGCACATTCTGAATTACACCGCGCATTACCTACTAGTTTGTCTGGTTATCTTTCCAACACACCCACACAATTATATAAAATATAATTTCTCCCAGTTTTACTACTTACAATTTATATTTGTGTGTGTGTGTGTGTGTTTGTGGAACATCAAAAAGTTGCATTTCATTAACACTAAAACCGCATTTTACAATACATGTTTTTATTACACACACACACACAAGCCTGTTGTTATCTCTACTGGACCTGGCAACCATCAATTCCTTCATTTTGTATAAGGGAGGAGAGATTTCATCTTGAAGCTAGCTACAGCGCTTCAGCAAAACCATTTCGATCACAAAACTGCAAAGCTGCAGCAGCTCAACCTGATTCTGTGCTGCGAGTGACACACACGCAAGGTAAATCATTTTACTTTCATTTTAGATTAAAAACTACTTTTGTTTTTACAGTTTTGTATGTGCACATACCTATTTACACATTAATTTATTTTGAAATGTTTATTTTATTATACTTATTATACATTTTTTAAAGTAGTATTTATATGTGGTAAGTTAGAAAATAAACCCCTTTATGTTTAATTGTTCATTTAAATACGGCATTTCAGCTACATAGATGTTTGATATGATGTGCTTGAGTAAAACTTTTGAGTTGTATCCAATAGTTTGTTTAAAATGTACCGGCAGTTGTAGGTATGAGTATAACCGCTGCAGTTTTAGTGTACAGTGTTGGGGGCATGTCTCTGTTTTCTACGGCCTTTCTGCTGAAGATTACGTGATATTAAATCAGAAAAATGGGATCTTGATTGCTGAAACTTCGTGAGCCATAAGCATGATTCCTGCTCCGGTTTACATGGGTTTTTACAGCTATTTTTATCGTGAGTAAGCGATTGACCCTGCCCGTAAAGTCACATTGACCAAAGGGCGTTCTTTTGTTGTTTTGGGTGACATCACAGATTTGCGTGACAACGTCACAGAGTCAAGACTGTAGAGTCGATTTTCATGTGCATGTAAACCCAGCCATATACAGGTGTGTGTTAACAAGATAGTTTATAGGAATTGTAGAGAGTTTTACCACAGGCCTATGTTATGAAGTAATTTAAGCTTTCAGTGGAAGGTCCAGTTATTTGCACCTAAATTCAGACTACTGTTAACATATCAGAACAAGTCTAACCTCTCTCTGTTCATACAAAATCCAATTGAAGCAGGTAAGATAGCCTTCCCTCTTGCCAATTTTAATGTTGACTAATATGAAACACTACCGTAAGCATTTTTTAATACTCATTATTTTAAACTAAATGTTAGCTCAACTCAGCAAACTATCCTACTATTTTATGCTCTTATCTATTCTCACCAGGTTCTAAATAATTTCTGTGATATATAGAAAAATGTTTATTTTAATATAAATTCCTACCTTCTGTTATCTGAAACTTATTTTGTTCATTAATTTTAACAACATCGCTCATTATAGAAAGGACCTTGGCTTTAAAACCCCGCTACATTGGTCAAGACCAATTAGTCATCACCAGCACTGCTTTTACTTCAAGCAGAGGAGGACGAGGTTACAAAATTAGTTATTTTCCTTCAATCAGTTCAATATATAGTAAAGTTATTAAATACAGTCTTTACTGTATTGTCTTATTTCAAATGTAACAGTTCCTGTTTTTTTATTGCTGTAAAACCTTTATATAAACTAATCATTTATATTCTTTAGTTTAATTGATATTGTAATGTCTAAAAGACTTTGTTTAGTTGAAGACAGAAAATGAACTAATTCTTAAACTGATTAAATTAAATGCTCGCTCCTGCTTTTACAGTCTATTTGTATCACAGTAGAGCCTTAAACAAGTAAAAACACTTGTTAGTTTAAATATTATGTTTCTATTTACTTAACCTATTATTTCTTTTTTTTATTTTCAGAGTTTATTTCATTCTGTTCCTTATTAGATCAAAATACAAAATAGGTATAATAGCTTTTTTTTTGTTTTGTTTTAAACATTTGTTCCGACTAGAAAGGGTTATTTTTTCTTTGTTAATTTTCAATACATAGCCTCTGTGTTTAGTTCTCCCAGATGCCTGCTTCTACATCAACAGCTCTTAAAGAAGGGAAAGCTTAGCTCATTTCACAGGTGTTTCTTGGTCAGCGTGATCTCAAGTCATTGCGCTTCTCTTTACACAGAATTACACATATTTTATAATACTTCTTTTTACTGTTATACTGGACTTTTCAAAAGAAATATATATATATATATATATATATATATATATATATATATATATATATATATATATATATAGAGACACATGTCAAGCAGATCAACTTTTCTGTTATAATAAACTTCAATATAGCAGACTTTTATAAATTGTAATTTTATTTTACTCCATTGATATACACAGAAGGCAAGAGATTAATTTTTAATTGGGCACCTGCTTAGCAAAAAATGTAACATTGATTTTTAAAAGTTAGAAATGCTCATACATTTACTTAATGTTATCATATTAGTTTTTTTTTTTTTTTTTTTTTACTATAATCGAACGTAGTTCAATTGCTTCTGGCATATTAATTCTGTTCCATAGGGTTCGCCAGGATCAGAAAGTTTTAAGGCTCTGAGTCTAATTTAAAAAGATGCTTTTGCCTGATAAGGAAGGCTTGGAACTTTCAGCAGGTTGACCTGACCTTCAATGCAATTAACTTCTTCACACAGGCCGTACACAGACTTACTCAAAAGGATACAAAATACAGGATCCTACAACATTACTATTAGCAATGTATGTACGACCAGGGTCTTTATTTGATACAGTATCTGCAAAAACGTAAATCTTATTAGCTGGGCTCCCATCTGTACATTCCCATTCCCATCATTAGTGGGAAAACTTCAAATAAATTAAACTGTTTCTATCAAAGAACCATCTATCCCTGCCGCATACACCTTTCACTCAAAAAAAGGTGCTTGCACCTTGTACTCCATGACACTGCAACCACTAGGTAGGTATCCATAAATGTATAAAAAAAAAATGTTTGCAGCCCAATGCAACTCTAACAAATATGCATCATCTATAGCAGCTTGTTAGGCTAATAAATCAATTGTCCTGTAGAAAATAAAAATAGAAAATAAAACTTAATGTTTCTCAATAGCACTGTGGCAGAGCAAAGCACTGCCCTTTTTAAATTGGCAGGGATGGGGTTAATTTCCCCTACCTGCCTGGGTTTATTATGTTCAGGTGGCTGGGGCTGATTAGTTGATTAAATGATTAACTTAATTAACGATCAATCAGCGCCCAGCCACCTGACATAAAAGGAGGCCTCTGCTTCTCATGTGGGAGGAGGGAGCTGAGGAAGCAGGTTGGTGGGGTTTTTTGTATGTGAGTTTTGAATTATGAATTTTGATAAATCCAGTGAAGGCTTTGCCCAGCCTGGAAATTGTTATTTTTGTTAGTTTTGCTTTTTGGTCTTTCTTTTTGTGTTTAAATCGTTTTGTTTTGGCCCTTGTGCCCTTTCATTTTTGTGTTTATTTATAATAAAATAGTTATTTTTTTGAACTGCAGACTGTCTCTGGGCCTCTATCCACTCGCCAGCCTGCCACAAGCACACAGACAGAAATAAACGTAGAGGAAAAGAAAAGTGTGAGTGTGTGTAGAAATACCGGTGTCAGTTAAAAAATGTCTGTCAGCACTAACGAATCGGTCGGTTCCACTGAACTCGCCCTAATCAGTGTACTTGAACGGGGAAAATGTTGCTCTCGATGCTGCATAGAAGAGAAGCAGGAGCAATAGAAGGTGGGTCAGAATGTACAATAGTTAAAGTCAAATCTGTATCAACCAACGACACACTGGCCTTTTAGACTAGTATTGACTACAGGCCCACCATAACAATCTCCATGTAAATCTGACACATTTATAGAGGTCTTACATCCCTATGGGATGTTCCCACTTGTCCCTTTGTTTTGCCTGAGATGATTTAATTCTTCCCTCAGTTCCTTGAGTGATACCCTGTCCTTGTTGGTCACAATTAAATCATGCATATGGTACTTCCTGTTGCACATCATGATTGTAAGGTGGAATTCTCTCACCCATAGCCTGCCTTACATCTTCTGGTACATACAGTGGCTCTCAAAAGTATTCACCCCCCCTTGGACTTTTCCACATTTTATTGTGTTACAACATGGAATCAAAATGGATTTAATTAGGAGTTTTTGCCACTGATCAACACAAAAAAAGTCCATAATGTCAAAGTGAAAAATAAAATCTACAAATTGTTCTAAATTAATTACAAATACAAAACAGAAAATAATTGATTGCATAAGTGTTCACCCCTTTGAGTCAATATTGGTAGAGGCACCTTTGGCAGCAATTACAGTCTATTAGAATAAGTCTCTACCAGCTTTGCACATCTGGACACTGCAATTTTTGCCCATTCTTCTTTACAAAATTGCTCAAGCTTCGTCAAGTTGGATGGGGACCTTTGCTGAACAGCAATTTTCAACTCTTTCCATATATTCTCAATTGAATTGAGGTCCGGGCTTTGACTGGGCCTCTCCGGGACATTGACCTTTTTGTTTTTAAGCCACTCCAGTGTGGCTTTGGCTTTATGTTTGGGGTCACTGTCCTCCTGGAAGATGAATCTTCTCCCAAGTCCCAGGTATCTTGCAGACTTCAACAGGTTTTCCTCCAGGATTTCTCTGTACTTTGCTGCATCCATTTTGCCCTCTATCTTCATGAGCTTTCCAGGCCCTGACGCAGAGAAGCATCCCCATAGCATGATGCTACCACCACAATGCTTCATGGTAGGGATGGTGTTCTCAGGATGATGTGCGGTGTTAGGTTTGTGCCAAACATAGCACTTAGCGTTGAGGCCAAAAAGCTCTATTTTGGTCTCATCTGACCATAGAATCTTCTTCCACTTGGTCTCGAAGTCTCCCACATGGTGTGAGTTTTTTTAACAATGGCTTTCTTTTTTCCACTGTCCCATAAAGGCCAGTTTTGTGAAGTACTCGGGCTATTGTTGCCGTATGCACAGTCTCCCAGCTCAGCCGTGGAAGACTGTAATTCCTTTAGAGTTGCCATAGGCTCCTCGGTGACCTCCCTGCCTGGATACTCTGTTTTTGAGGACGGCCTGTTCTAGACAGATTCACAGTTGTGCCATATTCTCTCCATTTCTTAATAATGGACTTTACTGTGCTCCTGGGGATATTCAATGCCTTGGAAATGTTCTTATACCTTACTCCTGATTGGTGCGTTTGAAGAACCTTATTACGGATTTGCTTTGAATGTTCCTTCATCTTCATGATGTAGTTTTTGTTAGGAAATGTACTAACCAACTGTGGGACCTCCCAGAGACAGGTGTATTTAACCTGAAATCATGTGAAACACCTTAATTGCACACAGGGGGACTCTATTCAACTAATTATGTGACTTCTAAAGACAATTGGTTGCACCAGAGCTTATTTAGGTGTGTCACAGCAAAGGGGGTGAATACTTATGCAATCAATTATTTTCTGTTTTATATGTGTAATTAATTTAGAACAATTTGTAGGTTTTATTTTTCACTTTGACAATATGGACTTTTTTGTATTGATCAGTGGCAAAAACTCCTAATTAAATCCATTTTGATTCCATGTTGTAACACAATAAAATGTGGAAAAGTCAGAGGGGGGTGAATACTTTTGAGAGCCACTGTAAATAAACCATGTCATATGCTTTACAATGCTCAATTGTCAATGTTGCATCCTCAAAAAAATCAAGCAGGTTAGTTAAACACGATCTCACTTTCCTAAAACCATGCTGAATGTCTCCCAGGATACCGTTACCATATAGGTAATTTTCCGTTTTGGATCTTATTATAGTTTCCATAAGTTTCCATATAATAGAAGTCAGGCTTATTGGTCTGTAGTTACCTAATTTGAGTTTGTCTCCCTTTTTGTGGATTGGTATTATGTTTGCAATTCTCCAGTCTGTTGGTACATCTTCTTGACACCCTACAAACACACCTCCTGTAATGGGCTGTCAAACATGCCTTTTGGAGAAAAATAGGCTATTGCCATTCCTAGTGGGCATGTGCTTGATAAGTACTGTAAATTAGAGATTGTAACAGTCTCTTCGTGGCTCAGATTCCACCTGCCGAAACCTGTGAGTTTACTTACAGTCCTGTTGCTGATGTGTTCTGTAATACTTTGAATCTGTTTGTTACTGAATAAAACTATTTTGATTGAACTTATATGAAAAGAATACCTGATTCAATCAATCAAAAAGTAAAATATGCAACACTACAATAAACAGTCGCCCAGGAATCTTTTTTTAAAATGTTCTTTAGCATTAAATTATTAAACATGATTGTGTAAGAATAAGTGGTATGTAATGCTTATGCAATCTTTTGAAAACACAGTGCTCTACAGACCTGCATTCTCTAATGTGGGTAAACATAAAGAGAATATCTGCTTTCTCCTCATTTTATGTTAATTCAAAGTGGGGGTGATTCAGGTTGTTTAGAACCTGTTTCATTTTGTGAAAACCCTGAAACAGAATAATAATAATAAATAAGTAGGAATGCTCAGGAAAAAATAAATAAACAGATGATGGCTTGAAGAACTGCGTTGAATTGACTACCCGAAATCCCCCAGTTCTACTTTATTATTATTCAGGATTGGTATGAACTTCAGACTCGGTCATAAATCTAAAGTCCTGTTAAGAGGTTGGCTAGACATGAAGAGGTGGTCATTTACTTGTCCTACCAAGCTAATTCAGGCAGAAAGTACACTGAGATTTACCAGGGACTGTAGGTTTTGAGGGGAGAAAAACAAATAAAAGCAAAGTGTTGTTTTGAGAAACCAGAAGAGTCTTCACATGGAGGGACACAGTTATACAAGAGTCCTGAGACACACATTCAAAGATGGACTTACTTAAAAATCTTGTCCTTTGGATAAACGTGGGCTTCAATTGGAATAGGAAGCATTTCCTTATTTTCTTGTGAAATGGTCTGTAAAATGAACATATCAAAACCATTTATCTTTAGCCAGTACAATCCATTATACACGTCAACTGTCGTCTCTTTAAGAGAAACCATAGTTCTCAGAATTGAAGTCCTGGGTGTTCCTAATCCTGCATTCTCCATTTCTATTTCAAAACATAAGGGCCCAAATCATACAACTGTATTTAATATTAATATATTATAATATAATATATATTATATATATTATATATATATATCTATATATATAATATATCTATATATTATATATATTATTTGAAAACTAGAAGGGGGGGCCCCCAACAAAGGTTGTTTCGTTACTTGTTTAAGAACGTCTTTTGCCCATAGATGTATTTAAAGCCTGCAGTTTGGTTTTTGGAGGGTGCTCTGAGGGAAGTTGTATGAAAATGTATGCTAAGATATGGATGCGTCAAAAGTTTATGCACTTTGGAATAAAACACAGGGTCAAAAGATAAGGTACTTTGGGACATAGCCAAACTACTAAGCTAGAGGAAACCGGTTAAGATAAGATAACAACGATAGATTTATCACAATGAGAGCATACCAACAGCTGTATTAGATCTAATTATAAGAGAACACAGTTTGGGCTAGGTTAGACAGCCAATTCAGTTAGAACACATACATCAAGTTATGATGGTGAAGTTGGTTGTACAGGGGCACAAAAATGTAGACTATCTGTTGTCACATGTGACCCTAAAACCTTTCCTCCATTGTAAAAGATTGCAAGCACCTTTTTGAGTGAAAGGTGTATGTGGCAGAGATGTCTGCCTCTTTGATAGAACCAGCTTAATTTCTAGCTTAAGTTTTCTCACTGATGATGGAGATGAGAATGCAATGATACAAGCCCATTTTTGCAGGTATCAGGTTTTTAAATACTGTCACCCACACCTGTGATGTGCAGAAATGGATAAAGGATCCTGTAGTGGCTTTGACAGACCCACTGAGAGCAGAGCCTGACCCAAGACTGTCACTCCAGGCTGATCTTTGGGATAGAAATTGAACATTTGTGAAACTGCAACAATGTTAAAATACAGTAACAGTTCATTACTGTGTTTTAAGGATGTAAAGCCAGCAGACAAAATTATGCAGAAAAGGAAGTGCACGCAAGTATCTAATGTTAGAGGAAAGCCTGTCTGGGTGTTTTTATTATGGGAGTGCTTATCTGGCCAGACTTAAAACATGGGCCTGTCTTATCTGAGAGCTACCATGCAGAAGCCTGTAACCCTGGTAGGAGAGGCAAAACTAGCTTCTCATTTAAATAATTGAAAACGTGTTCACAGTGAAATTTCTTATCAGAAAGAAGAGGTAACATTAATTTGGAAGCAGCTTTTAAGCCAAAACACGGAGCCTCTTAGGAGTTGCAATTTTGTAAAAAAGAATAACAAACTTAGGTAAATTGAAATCGAGGATTTGAACTAAAAAAATGTGTTTCACTTATTTAAGGTTTTGCTGTAATAAAGTACAGAAGTACTATTACAGGAAAACTGTTAAGTTTAAAAGTGAGAAGAATTTAATACAAGCTATGACTTAATTTAATAACCTTTGTTCATGCATGGAGCTGCAAGCCCTTATCAGTAAATTTACTGAGAAGGGCCCCTTTTGTCTGCCTAAAGCAAAGAAGCATTAGACATTAGGAGATAAGGGAAATGAGTCTTGGCATCCAACATTGGATTTGCTGGTCAGTTCAAGGCTTTCTTACTCTGTGTAAACCTTGTATATTCACTAACAAAATGTACCTTATGGTACAAGGAAGGAGGATTAATGGTCTAATGTCCATTACCTCACTGTGTTATCTATAAAATGAATGCAAGCTTGGTAGTGGGAATTAGGATGTAGGCTTCTCCTTATCAGTAGATATATCATTATGAGCAGTCTCTTGCATCTAGCAAAGGTATGACTTCATGCAAAGAATTTGGGAAAGTGTTTACAGTTGAGTCTCTTAGTAATTTAAAAGTAATGCGGGTTAGAAAGTGGGCCCCTTGAGTCCTTATCTATAAGTTATCAAGGACTTCTGAAGCAGAGGATTTTGAGCTAGAGAGAAGCAGAGCTTGTTAAAAACCAGCTTATTGAGAAAACACTGAAAAGTATGTTTTTACTGTTAAGAAGGAAATACTGGCTGGAATAATAATTAAACTTAACTGGTGTTATATATTAAAAATATCTCACTATAATGTATATACTTGTATTTTAATAAGTAATAATAACTTTGTGGCATCGGTGTCCTAGGAAATAAGTTTATCAGGAAATAAGTTGATCAAGCTCTAGAATTCAAAGGGGAGTTTCCTTTGTTTCTAATGTGTACAAGCTTAAGCTAGGAAATAAGTGGATCGAGCCTAGGAAATAAGTTGATCAGATATACTGACAAACAATAAATAATTTTAAATTAATTTTGTAAGTATAATTTATATAAATGAGTAGATCGGATGTATTTGATAGCATGACGCTAGATAAAAGAATGTGAACATCGCTGTGGATCAGATATATATTAGCCTAACAAAAAATAAATAACTTTAAATAATTTTGTAAGTATAATTTATATTAATAAATAGATCGGATATATTCGACAGTCTCATGCTAGATAAGGGAATGTGAATATCGCTGTAATACATATTAGCAACAGATACATAATTTAAAATGAAATTTGTAAGTAGCCTATGATATTAATGTGTATTTCTGTTTGTGTAACAAATGTTAACTAGCAAAATGTGTTACATATTTAACGTTATTTTGGATTTCTGGAGGTTTTCTTGTTTTGGGAAGCACTACTGTATGGACAGGTATGCGAGCGATTTTCCAAAAGTTAAAGCATGAGTTTCAGTCATAGAAAAAACTGAGCTCCATGCTGTGATTACTAACCAGGCCATGGTGCACATCAATCACATGATAAAAATTATTATTATTATTATTATTATTATTATTATTATTATTATTATTATTATTATTATTATTATTTGCTTTGTTTCATTTATTTTTACATACAGAACTTTGTATAATTAGACCAGAAAACGAACAGGAGACTGGTTATCATCATTTCAATTACAATTACAAGTTTGGGAAGAAACAATACATTAGTTAAAAACTACAGAGTTAGTTCAATACCAATCAAGATAGCTATTGTAAGAAAGAAAGCTCAAAGAGTATATGTAGGCCTACATATTGCCGACCTTTACACCGTAGTAAAGTTACCGCTATACTAATATTTAAATGTAAAAATAAGACCTTGTCATACTAATATTATGGATGCAGCATGTCATCAGATTATATTACTGAAACATTTTTATGTGTAAAATCATTTAATATATAAATAAATCTCTGCTATCACACATAAACTACATCTGATTAACAATGATGTTGTAGAAACATAAAAGGGGATTAAAACAATTTGCCATATAAAGAGTCGTTGATCAAAATTTTTACAGTTCATATAAAAAGACAGTGGTATGAACACACACCAACATACTGTCTTGCAAATACAGTATTTCCCGGTCAACTTATTTCCTACGGCACTGGAAAATATGTTATCAGTCCAGTTAAAGCTGCCTGTTGGGGTGCTGCCCCTTTGTAATCTTGTTCCAGGATATTTGTGCGAAGATCTTGAATTATTTCTTAAATTATTATTTCTGTAATTGGTGCCTGCTTTAATAAACAAGCCTTAAATTAATTAAATGTCTTAAAGATCTTTGTTACAACATAAACCGAATTAAGCCGAACTAATGGGCGATCCCTGGTAAATGTAACTGGTACACAAAAATAAGCTTGTTTAGGTAACAACTGCTTATGCTAATATATAAGACAGTGATTCTTAAGTTGGAGTACACAGAGATTTCCTGTGATAATTTCTTTATAGCGTTTAACTTTTTGTAAAGGTAGCCTAAAATATGGTGTTTTCTGTATTTCATGTATAATCAGTGATGCGTTGTTACGGGATTAGAATAAAGTACAGTGCCGTGAAAAAGTATTTGCCCCTTGTCTGATTTTCTGCATTTTTGCATATTTTTGACATTGAATGTTATCAGATCTTCAACCAAAATCTAATATTAGATAAAAGGGACACTGAGTGAACAAATAACACAACATTTTGATACTTATTTCATTTATTTATTAAAGAAAGTTATGCAACACCTAATGCCCCCGTGTGAAAAAGTAATTGCACCCTTAGACTCAATAACTGGTTACGCCACCTTTAGCAGCAATAACTGCAAACAAACGCTTCCTGTAGTTATTGATCAGTCTCTCACAGCACCATAGAGCAATTTTGTCCCACTCCTTCATGCAGAACTGCTTCAACTCAGTGACATTTTTGGGTTTTCAAGCATAAACTGCTCGTTTCAGTTCCTGCCACAACATCTCAATGGGGTTTAGGTCTGGACTTTGACTAGGCCATTCCAAAACCTTATATTTCTTGTTCTTCAACCATTCTGATGCAGACTTGCTTGTGTGTTTCGGATCATTGTCCTGCTGCATGACCCAGCTGCGCTTAGGCTTAACTTACAGACTGATGACTTGACATTCTCCTGTAGAATTCTCTGATACAGAGCAAAATCCATGGCTCCTTCAATGACGGCAAGTTGTCCAGGTCCTGATGCAGCAAAGCATCCCCAAATCATGACACTACCACCACCATACTTGACCATTGGTATAAGGCGAGGTGATGTGGTATGAGGCAATTAGCCGAGGTGAGAGAGGCCTGCAGATCACTGGATGTTGTTCTAAGGTTCTTTGTGACTTCCTGGATGATTTTACGCCTTGCTCTTGGAGAGATTTGGGCAGGACGTCCACTCCTGGGAAGATTCACTACTGTCACAAACTTTCTCCATTTGGACAATATGGCTTTGACTGTGGTTTGGTGGAGCCCCAGAACCTTAGAAATGGCTTTGTAACCCTTTCCAGACTGATAGGCATAAACAAATTTTTCCGGCGGTCTTCAGGAATTTCTTTTGATCGTGGCATGAGGTGTCTAGAACCTGTGTGCTGACAACTTCACTCTGATGTTAAGGGCCAAAGTTAGTCAGATTTATATTGGGCAGAGCTGGCCCAAATCAGGCCTGATTGTTAACCAAAGTATTCAAACAGCTGACCCTAACTATCCCTTTAATTGGATTGAGTTAACTAGGGGGGCAATAACTTTTTCACACCTGAACGTTGCAGGTTTGATTACCTTCCACACCAAACAAATGAAAGAAGCACCAAACTTTGGTGTCATTTTTTCTCTCAGAATCCCTCTATATACTACTACCACCCACAAAAAGATCTGACCAAATTCATTGTGAAAAATGGGCAAAAATGCAGAAAATCAGACAGGGGGCAAATACTTTTTCACGGCACTGTAGTTCTGAGTGTATCCACACATGCTGTAGCTTATCCAGCTGACTTAGTGGTAGTACTGCCACCTAATCAGCCTTGGGGAATGATGTCCATACTGTATGTGTATATCACATGGTTAACTGCATGTGTTTGAGACCACAGCTATGTACTTGAGCATAAGATTCATTTTGTAAGCCTGTACAGAACTTCAGCACTTTTTTACCGTGTCATTGAGTTCCCAAGTGTTATTATTCCCTGCCCAGTATTTTACACTATGCTACTCAGTATTTTATTTATATTTCTTATCATAGTTGTGTGTGAAGGGTTAAAGTCTTATTATTCCTAATATTCTTAAACTCTCTCAAGTCATTCTTAAACTTTCTCCCTAGAACTTTGCCGTTGGCATAGTAACGACCTTCACTGAATCTTTGTATGCTGTTCTCAGCAGCATGGCGCCGCTTTCTTTCTGGAATATCTGGATCTCTTGCAGGTGGTGTCTCTCCCACTGGTACCAGGAATGATAAGGTGTTCCTCCCTTCCTGGTGCAACATTTGTTTCCTAAGGTACAAGGACACAGATGGCATAGGGAGGTTGGGAGGATGATCTAAGGCTGGCTCCTTAGTAGATGGAAGAATTCCAGACCTGAACAACTCGGACCTTTGTCTATCACTTATTACTGTCTTACTGTTTTGCCCGTGGGAGGCGCACTATTGTAATTTGTAGTTTATAGGCTTGTGTGCTTATGTTGTCTTGCTGCTATAACCTATCCAGGGGCTCAGAAACTCCCACCCTGTCACTTAACTCCTCCTATGGGACCCCTGTTAAAAGCTTATGTTCTAACTTTGTGGTAGTTCATTGAGCCTAGCAAGCAGACATAGACTCCATACTCAGTGTGTAATAAAGAAAGACCTATCTGCTTGAATATACCCAAAGATGATCTCCGAGTTTTATTCCTTCAATGTGCATATGCATAAACTGAAGTTTGGTTTAACTGCAGTACAGTATGTTTGTCCTTACATGTTTGTACTCTCATTGTTGTTATTTTGTATATTTAGGTAGCTTTCCTAATTTCTTGTTAGCCTATTGGGTCATTAAATGCCAACTCAATCAGAAAAGGGGCATTTTGTTGCCCGACCATCTTAGGTTTTGCCAGAAAAATTATATTATTTTTATTATTTTTTTATTTTTGTATTTCCCCTTCGAGGTGTGACCTGGCAAAGATCAACCTAAAGTGAAAAAGTGACCCTGAGCAGAAAAATCACCCTGGGCTTAACTTAGACTCTACCGTTGTGTAGCACCTTGTTCACCTCGTAATGAATAGGGCATTCGGAAAAACAAATACCAGGAGCACCTAACTCACTTTTGGCAAGTTGCCAGACGAGGGGTAAGTAACGAATTTTACTCGAACTTCAGCCCAACCCTTTACCCTGTAGGGGATGCTGGTCCTAAGATGTTAGTTCTGCTGTAAGAACATTAGGGACCACTCTTCCAAATTTTATGAAACACTTTTGGTTTTAAGTCCCCCTACTGGTCATTAATCCCGTCTGAAATTTGAATTTTTGGTATTTCTACCAAATTTAGGCAGACATAACTCTGCGGATTTTGGATTTTTGGCAGATTTCTCAAGTTGCATTTGTCATGCATTTGAGCACTGCTTATAGCCACTTTGATGAGGCTAAAGTACCACATAGTCCTAACTGAACTGCCGTTATTCTTCAATTTTGCATTGTCTGGGGTTACAGCTAGAGTAAAAAGTGACAGGGTGTGCTTCCGGTGGCACTAGCTTAGAGCTGAGGGGTTATGAACTTGCATATGGAACTTAGATTTCTTTGTTACAGTGACACATTTGAAACCAAAACCTCACTTAGATGTGTTTTAAAAACAGAAAAAATAGATAACCTTGGCAAACTTTGGATGCTTGAGAGGTTAACCATTTAATGATATTTATGGCATGTTACTGTACCGTATGAAGTTTCCAATCTTAATTTCCTTTGTCTGTGATGTCTGGTGTTGAAAAAATGATGAAACATTCACTGTTTTTCAAAACTTCCCTGTTTACCCCAACGTTCACATATGCATACCTTCTGCCATCTTGACAACGCAGTGTGGTTTTGTGACAGAGAGCGAATGAATCCGAATCAACAATCTCCATCTCCACCTGTGAGAGCAATGTACAACAGGAACTACGTATCTTGTACTGTACGTTTGTCTTTGCCAGACGGCTACTATATGTATCTGGGAGCTGCCTCTTCAAACCTGTCATAAGCCCGGACTTCACTGCACCTGTGCTGAATCAAGCATCACACCTGCACTTACAGCACGCACTGTCTGGAGATGTGTCTGTATCTGTGTTCTGTATTATTATTTCGGGACTGCACCCCCTTGGTTTATATGCTGGCAATTCCATAATTAGGTAGAGCCAGCATTTATTATTTACACGGGCAAGGAGACTGGGAAAAGAAAATAAAAAGAACTTGAACCTTGAACTCTGTGTTTGTCATTGTCTGGAGCACTTGTGTGGAGGAAGTTTATACTTTAAACTTCTGTAAGACAGAGACTCAGTAGGACAGACAAGATTGAGTAGATAAGTTTAATAGTTTGCAAACCCGAGAACAATCTCAACACATGCAGGTGTTAGGAAACCGAGCAATGTTCTGAGCTACTCAGAGCCAGTAAGCATAATATATACACTGTAACCTACAGTTATTGCGAGCCAATCACAGAAGCTTAACTCAATATTAGCGGATAGTAACAACTTGGAAGATTAAGATGAGACCAATCATAACAACTTATTTAAATTGCAAGCCCCCTAAAATAAAAGTAAGTCAGTGACATTTCTGTGAAATGCCACGAAAGCAGCTTGAGGTTGCTAAAGAAATAGAACTTCCTCTTTCTAGCTAAATGTCAGTACTTTTCCATTCCTTATAAGGGCCACCTGTCTTTCAAAAAGAAAGAGGATGTATCTTCACAAAGAACTACTGTTAATAACACATTATTATTATATTATACCTAAATCTTATAACCTGTAATAGCATTTAAACCTGAGTATGGAAAACCTAAACAATCACAGCAGTAGCAGCATTAAAGTGCCCCATCAAATTATCATATAACTAATATCATAACTACTTATAATTAACTTATTATGGCTTTAGCGAACATGTCTTGTTCCTCCTGGCACCATGACAATGCCTATCTTGTCACATAAGCTTCTCGCAGTTATTTCAAAGCATGACTATATATGGACATTTCCGGTCTACCTTAGACCCTCTTCACTTAGCAATAACAAGATGTGTGATGAAGGCTAAAAGAGGAAGAGAAGCATCCAGACTATAAAAGTGTATTTCTTAATTTTAAACATTATAGAAAATAAGCTTCAAACTTCTTATTACATTGGTATAATCCCTTTTTAAGTCACACAGGTTAAACAAACACATGAACAAACAGCTCAGAGGTTAGTACATAAATTACATGGGATGTAATTTTCCCACCACACTTGCATCACCCTTTCACTTACGCACTGCAACCCACACATTCACTTGATTGGTGTGGTGGGAAAATTACATCTCATGCAATTTATGTACTAACCTCTGAGCTGTTTGTTCATGTGTTTGTTTAGCCTGTGTGAATTAAAAAGGGATTAGACCAATGTAATAAGAAGTTTGATTAAGTTTAAGAATTAAGAGATAAACTTTTATAGTCTGAACGTTTCTCTTCCTCTTTCAGCCTTCACCACACATCCTGTTATTGCTAAGTGAAGAGGGTTTAAGGTAGATTGAAAATGCTCATATATAGTCATGCTTTAAAGTAACTGCAAGAAAGCCTACATGACAAGATAGAGATTGTCATAGTGCCAGGAGGAATAAAACATGCTCGCTAAAGCCATAATAAGTTAATTATAAGTAGCTATAATATTGGTCATATGATGTGTTGTTATTGTATAATTTGATAGGCCACTTTAATGTTGCTAGCTGAGTTATGCTGGGCTGGAGAGTATGATTGGCTAAGATACATTTCCGCACTGAAGAAGAAATAGTATTAATAGTACTTACAGTTTGTTCTGTGTAGTCAGAACATTACTCATTTTCCTAACACCTGCGTGTGTTGAGAGTGTTCTCGGGTTTGCAAACCATTAAACTTGTTTAGTCAAATTTGCTTGTCCTACTGAGTCTCTGTCTTATGGAGTTTGAATTATAAAACTTCCATCACATTGGCCAGCGCTAGAATGCAGCAAATGGCTTTCTCATGAATAGTTGGCCAATTAGTCAATTATCCCCCTAGGTAGGCACCACACCCTATAAAAAAAAGAGTTTTCTTTTATTGGAGAGAAACCACAAGGAAAGAGAAGAACATTGTGAAGAAAATCCTTAAGTTTTACGGCAGTCTTCTCGCCGGGCCTTAGTCTCGCTGCTTGTGGTCGTTGACTCGCTTGCAGCTTGCTTCCTCGTCTTGGGTCCGTTTCAAGTCCCATCTTGATTTCGTTTTAGGCAGAGTCCTGGAGTTGCAGCTTTGCTTAGCAGAGTGGTAGCACCTTGTTCAGCATTCAATGTGGAGCGCAAAATGTTCAAGTTCGATTTTTATAGTCTTTTCACTCTGCTGAATAGCCACGTTCATGAGATCATTTGTGAATCCTGCCTTTTCAACTCACAAATCATGGAGATTCATCCTTTATCTGCTTCCTTTAGTCCACCAGCTTGTTGTTGCAGTTGGGACTGGCTGACATCTATACTTTATGTCTTCCTTGCACCAAACCACTTGTGTTTGCAGTTTCACAGTCTCTTCACTGTCCCTTCAGCCTCATCCAGTCCAGATGCCCCCCTTCCTAGCCCTGGTCAACTTTAGTTCAATATTCCTGCCAGGAACCAAGTTTGCTCTTTCCTAAGACACAGCAGTTTGCTTTTTTCCTAAGAAACAGCAATTTCATCCAGGTATATCATTAATACATGTTCATGTATTATTATATTCAGGGAATATGTCCTACAGAGCTTTCTACCAGCCCCTAACCAATATGTTTTAGTTAATTGTTAAACCACATCTGTACATGCAATAAAGCCAACCTATTAAGGAGGATGTCTTTTAATGTTAAAAGGGAAATATATTTTTAACCTAGGATTTGAATAATTCAACCAAAGTAGATGTTATACATTAAACACATATTTCTATGTATTCTTCATATAATTGCACTGTATCCACATGCATGCTGTGTTCAGGAACTCTCTGATATCAAAAAAGAATAAAAATCAGTTAAAAACATCACCTTACATATTCTGGAGATGTAGGAGAGGTGGACTTGGGATAATGGCTAATTTACCTTATAGAAGGAGTTATCGGGTGTTTTGTTATGTTATTAACTAGAAGGACAGGAGCTTTAAGGTGGATTAATGTTTGAGATTTAATTAAGACTTCTGATGTAAAAAGCGAAGCAAAAACTAAAAAACTAAAAACTGAGGTAAAATCCTAGTCAAGTATCACTAAACTTGCTAACTACAAGCTGATGTGATCCATGTTCTGAAGATCTCTGATCGAGCCGATTGCTGTTGGTGTCGTATTTAGAAGTCTTTGCCTTTGAAGTTTCTGTCCTTACATTATATTTTACAATTCCATAGATATTTTGGAAGGTAAGAACTATTTTGAATCTATATCTCTTTTATATTGATGCATCGCTATAAGGTAGAGGATTTATGTTTTAGTTGTAGAGTGATGCATGCATAGCTTAAGGGCAAAACATGTTATAACCATAAACATATTTAAATATTAATGCTATTATACCTGTTAAGGCACTGGACCACCCAGATTGCCGGTCAGTTGGGAATCGACGTTGTCTGTCACTACTCAATCCATTTTAAGCATTTAACCCTGCGTGGTCCATTTATTCAGCGCCTGTCATTTATTTACTATCTGTTGTATATGTGCGACTGCCTGTGCAGTATTGATTTAACCCTTTTGGTCGATTTAGTCAGCGCCTGCCAGGCGCATCAGGTCCAATTTATTTTTATATTATTTTTTAGTGTGTTGCTCAGATTTTTTTTCGGCTTCTCTCGGCTCCTATCGGTCTCACTCGGCCATTAAAAGATTTCCATGGCTTTTTCCAGAGAAAATAACGACTAGAGACCTGTGCTTGACCTCTTTTTGATGAGGCTGTGTTCATATGTGGACGCGTATGTGGGAGGAGACAGGCTGTGTCATATTTCAATTGCCTGCTAGTGAAGTTAAGGCAGCGAGATTTGTGAATTGTGTTTTGCTCTTAGAGAGAGTTACTTTCTGACTTTTATAATTTCTGCTTATTATTTGTGTACTTAGTAAAATTCTACTATTGATTAAACATTCCTTGTGTCTGCATGTGAATGTGTGTTCATAGTAAATCCTCTTTATTTATTTATTTAAACTGCACTGCAGCTAGAATTCAAAACACAACACAGGCAAAGCAGGGTTATACGACAGGGTCAAACACACAGGTAGACAAGCATCAACAGTACACAATAATATTTATATATTTTTATTTCGCCTAAATGCAAGCATGGCAGCCGGCGAAATCGCTCAACGAAGTCTAGTCACAGTGGAGGAATTGCGTTCTCCCCGAGTGTAAGCTGAAAAGACACACTCCTTTAAGCTTTTGTGGTCCTATGTCGGACTAGGTCCGACATTACAATTTTCCCTTTCCAGTCCGATGTGGGACCCTGTCTGGATTGAGCTAAGTAGGGTACATCTCTGGGGTCTTCAAGTGGGCACCTTCCACCCTTGGTGTTTCGTTAATTTAAGAGCTGCTCTGTAGCAGGATCCATTTGAAACTCAAGTCCTCTAAAGACATCTAATATTTCAACGTCTGCCTTGTGAAAATCAGTCTCCAAGTAATAAAGGGCTAAATCTCCAACGTGGGCAAAATCACCCCCCTGCCGGCAGTTTAATAACCTTAACGGTATTGTGCTGGTCATATCAATGCAACCTCTTGTTGCGGGGTGCTCTCGAGCCACTGAGCATTAGCTATTTCGGCTCAGGCTTTTGCCTTTCACCCTGGCATTGTCACAGTAACTTTGTATTTCTCAGCTGCAGCATCTTTCCTCAAACCACACAATATTTGAGCCGTACCTGTGGTGGAAGTTTATACTTTAAGCTCCTGTAAGACAGAGACTCAGTAGAACAGACAAGATTTTGAGTAAATAAGTTTAATAGTTAAAGTTTGCAAACCTGAGAACACTCTCAACACGCGCAGGTGTTAGGAAAAACCGAGCAATGTTCTGACCTACGCAGATCCAGTAAGCATAATATATACCTTGTAACCTACAGTTATTGCGAGCCAATCACAGAAGCTTAACTCAATATTAGCAGATAGCAACAACTCGGAAGATTAAGATGAGACCAATCATAACAGCTTATTCTAATTACAAACCCCCCTGAAAGAAAAGAGGGTTAGTGACATTTCTTATGAAGAGTCACGGAAAGCACCTGCTAGCATCTTATTCTATTAATGCGGTTTGTGGTTGCCAACGGTTTCAGCCCATAGTCAGTATCTTTCCAACTGGCGTATGAGCCACCTGCTTTTCATCAGACGATAAGAAGTAATAGGTTAAAAGTAACAGCATAAACAAACTGGAGCATAAACAAATACAAATATCAAATAAAAGCATAATCAAATACAACTACTATATTGTTACTTATTATGATTCTAGCAAGCAGTTCTGATACCATGACCATCTCTGTCTTGTCACGTAGGCTTCTTGCGGTTACAGAAAGAGAAGAAAAGCATGACTATATTTGGGCATTCCTGTCCTACTTAGACACTCTTCACAATAACAATAACAGGATGCAGGCGAAAAGTAAAAGAGAACAAACTTTTAAAAGACATAAGCTTCAAACTCCTTATTACATTAATATAATCTCTTTTTAAGTCACACAGGCTAAGCAAACCCATGTACAGACAGCTCAAGGGTTAATACATAAATTGCATTAGATGTAATTTTCCCACCACATAACCCTAATAAAAGGTTTGCTAGGACAGAGCCAATAAATGTCCCGAATAGTGCTGCACATTTCTAAATTAGGCACCAGATAGAGATTAGGACTGCTCTCTTGATACATCACCACAGTTGGTGTGACTAACTGCATATGCTTGTCACACTGCCAGAACCCGATGTTCAAGACAGCGTTCAATCGATAGACATTCACTGATTCCACCAACGGCAATTAAACCAAAAAGGCGACTTCTTGCCCTTGTATCCACATATATTGGGATGGCACTTCCTAAACTGTACACTAAATGCACTTGCAAGGGCTGAACAGTTTATGGTGTTGCTGCTGTATGGCTGCGAGAGTCATCACGGCATCCTGTAATATGGGGGAGAGAACAGGGCGTGGCTTTGCTGAGCTGTTTTTCTATCAGGTCCACGGACTCCACTTGTATTGAAATCGAGGGCTGTAGGGGACTATCATAAACTACATTCAACATGGACCCTTCTCTTTCTACACAGCTGTTTTTTATTAAACTTCCTACTTCACTTGCCAAACCCAGTTTCTTGTAGGGTATTGGTTTCTCAACACTTTACCGCTGCAATCAATTTTTCTGCAGCTGTGCTTGTAATATACACAGGACGGGTAACTTTGAGTTTCCCAAACTCAAAACAGACCCAGCTAATTCCCAGGGGTTGGATACAATCATTGGTATATGAAACTCCTTGCTGGGTGTCAGTCTCACCTGTCTATTTGAGTCTCCTATTATCTGATTCAAATTATCAAACATCACTTTAGTCATTAGTGTAGCATCCACACCTAAATCCAGTAAAGTTACAGCTCCCTGCATCATAACTAGAAAATATGGTCGATTTATCTTTGATTATGTTATCTCCCAACTTCATTTCCAGTATTGTAACACCACCCAGGTCTGACACAGTATGCATTTCCATGCTTCAAACCTCACTTTGTTTCAGTGGCTCCTCTCTGCTTGACTGTATTAATCTGGGGAAGCTGTATTTGTTCTCCATCTAGTCATGTGGAAGTAGCTGTTGGTGCTCTGTCTGGGTAGTTCTGACATCTGTGTCACTCTAGGGCTGCACAGTAGTCAGCTGCTTCAACGTTTGTATCTGCTTAAGCGATTCCCTGATTTAGCCTGGGGATTCTCTTCCTGATATGAAGTATTTTTAAACTCACCCGTTATTTCTATTTTTACGGCGCTCTTTGTTATTACCCCGGCGCTGGCTATCTTGGTTCCTCCTGGCTGAATTGTTACTGTAATTATTGTCGGACTGCTGAGGTCTTGTCTCCTTTCCCTGGTAATGTTGTTTATTTGTTTTAGCGGCTGGCAGTTCTGATTCTTCTATCTGCAGGGACGGCTCCTCACTTGCTACTGTATAAATCATATCTGCAGCTGCTGCGTCTTTCCTATGGAAACTGCCTTTTTTACGGGACCAGATTTCTCATGCCTTATTCACTATCACATCCATTGGGAACGCAGAGTTGCTAACTCTCATATCACTGGATGCAAGCTATTCATACAGCTGTCTAAACTGTACCATTTTATCGGGATCCTCACCTGGACCACAACCTGCTTGGTAAAAAAGGGGAGTATTTCTTTATTATCCAAGTTATTTTGCGTTTCCTCCAGTAAACTGGAAACTTGAACTGTACCCCTTTTACAGGCATGCTTAATAGTTGACTGAATGTCATTCTAGACCCTAACTGCGTTCTGTGTGTGTCTCTTGTGTTTGGAAAGCCAGGTATATTCCAGTACTGGTCTCGTGGAGACAGCACTGACCACGCAGGCTTCTCTGCGCATGTATTGTGGATATCTCTGGGATATTGAAAGCCTGGAGTGCTAGCCTGTGGGTTTCGGGGAGGCAGTGCTACAAACTCAACCTCCTCAGCATCAGCCTTAGTTCTATCCCAAGTTACCACTGCTCTCTAATGTTCCAACTCTTCAATTCTATATTTCAATGCAGCCTTCTCACTGATCAAACCTCCATTCACCTCATTATTCCTAAGCACTGCTTCGTTAAGCTCTGTGTTACGCAGTTGACACCTATCCAGGCAAATCCTCAGATCTTGAATTTCGGCTGCTGTTTCATGTCTACGCTTAGCATGCTCTCGTCTTAAAGCCTGATTTTCTACAGTTACAGCCTGAAGCTCTCCAACCAAATCCTGATTTTTGCTCCTCAAAACCTGACATCTCTCCTGCACCACCTGTGCCAATTCCAGCCTTTTAGTTGATAGACACGCTATAATAGCAATTGTACTAATAGGTCTCACAGCCTTAACTTGAAGTTGCCGGAACATATTTTCCTGAGCCCTCCTGAGATTCAACTCTGTGGGAGAAATGACAAGATCTCCTGGATAGGGAGCTCCCGGTGTATCCTTTTTAATCACCTCTACCAAATATCCATATAGCCCCTGCTAGGAAGCAACTTCCAATCTTAGCATCTCCACCATGGCATCAGTCTCTAAATCTGAAACTACAGACATGGCTATACTTTTTAACTTGGTTTGAAGTCAAAATGATACGACCCACGGTTACACACCATTAAAAATACACAATAAATCAAAGAAAACTGAGGCAATCAATATTTGATAAATGGGGTTTGCGGAAAGATCACTTTACTCCTCTGTAATTTTCTGTTCTAACAATGCTGATACGCTGTTAGAAGGGAAAAGCAACTACTTTACAGCACTCTGGTTTTCGATTCCAACTTCCAATTATACACAATTGGAAGGGAAAAACAACTACTACAAATTAAATTCCAAGTTAAATTTTTGTGTCTGTATGTTCATAAACCCAGCACTTACTGTGCTAAATCAATCTTATCACGTCAAGGACAGTGACAGCACCTTGTTTAGCATTCGATGTGGAGTGTAAAATGTCTGGTTTTGCTTTGAATATTTTGATAGTCTTTTTCACTCTGTTAAATAGCCACTTTCATGAGATAATTTGCGAATCTTGCCTTTTTTTAAACTCACAGTCCTTTAATGTTTTAATGTCCTTTTCCACTGGGACATCGCTAGTTTATGTCTTCCTTGTGTCAAAAGATTGTTGTTGCACGTGTGAATTATCTGTACATAATTCAACTGTCCGCTCAGCCTAATCCAGCTCAGGCGCCAGTCCTCTAATCGGTAGGTCACATAGTTCAGTATGTCTACAAGCCAGAGGCCCCCTTCTCAAGACACAGCAGTTTGCTCTGTTTCTCCAGACACACAGTTTCATTAGTGAATCCAGTTGCATTTCTAATACACGTTCATGTATTATCCTATTTATTTGTCCCACATGATTCTACCTGCCTAGGTCAGGTAACTTTAGAAATCAGCTCTATTCCAGGGATTTTTTTCTTTCTTCATGTTGGGTCTCTTCAACATCTCCACTGTCATCTTCCTCTTCCTCCTCTACCTGCATGACTGCAAAAAACTGTCACGCATCAAAGACTTACAGGGAGGTAAGCACAATAATTTAGGGGGAAGAATTACATTCGGACTGCTCCTGCAAAAAGCATATTTGCTATTTCACATTAGACATTTCAGGGTGTTAAGTTCAGCCTCGCGGCGGAGTTGTGCCCCGGCTGTGGGGTGTATGGACACACAGTGGCTATCTGCCCCACGCTGTATGAGGGGGAGGAGCCATCGCAACCACTACGAGAGCCCAGAGGGGAGGAGCCGCCACTCCCAGAGCCCAGAGGGGAGGAGCCATGGACCAGGGAGCCAGAAGGGGAGAAGGCTGATGCTCTACAGCAGCCTCTACATGTGCTGCTGAGAGGAGCCCAGAGGAGGCGCACCTGATTGTTAGGGCAGGTACCAACGCTGCCTCAGAGGCCACTAGAATGGCCACAGCCCCCACCACCAGTGGTGGAGGGGCTGCAGCCGTTGCCACCAGAAGAGCTAGAACTGCCAATACCAGAGTGGCCACAGTCCTCGTCTGCTGTTCCCGTGGATCTGCTGGTCCCACCTGCTGTTCCGGAGGGAGCCGGGCCGCCGTCCCCGCCTCCGCCACCAGAGGGAGCCAGGTCGCCGTCCTCGCCTCCGCCACCAGAGGGAGCCGGGCCGGGGGGAGTTGGCCGATTGCGGCCTGCGTACTTTGTATGTGGGGGGAGGTGTGTGGCAGAGCAGAGCTTGGCCCTTTATAGATTGGCAGGGATGGGGTTAAATTCCCCTACCTGCCTGGGTTTATTGTGTTCAGGTGGCTGGGGTTGATTGGAGTAATTAACGATCAATCAGCACCCAGGCACCTGACAGAAAAGGAGGTTTCCCATTTGGGAGAGGAGGGAGCTCAGGAAGTAAGCTGGTGTTTGTGCTTGAGGTTTTTTGGTTTGCTGTTTTGTTTTTGAATTTTTCTGATCTAGTGAAGGCATCTCCCAGCCTGGAAACCATTATTTTTCTGTCTCTGGGCCTCTATCCACTCGCCAGCCTGTTACAAACATAAACAACCGCTTTTAGTTTATGGCAGCTGCAGTGAAATCAAAATTGAAAAAAAAAACAAGGTACCATGTAATCAAGAATATTATTTTTTATAAAGTGATTAACACAGGCATATGTGTTTATTCCTTAGTGTGTGCGTTTTTGTTTTAGTTTATATTGTATGTAATATGGTAATTTTGTTTCTGTTCAGTTCTAGCGGGATTTAGCCCAGACATTAGGCAGCAAGAGGTTGCAAGCATCCAAATCCACCAGATTAAACCACTTCAACAACATCAATAAACAGAGCCTGATGCAGCGAGTAAAAAAGAAAAATGCCAAAATGTAAATGTATTTTTAATGACTTAATGTATAATAATAATAATAATAATAATAATAATAATAATAATAATAGAGAAGATGGTTACTTAAATAACCATTAAAACAGCATATATTTAAATTATTTAATTAGTCTTAACAATTATTTAACGATGTGTCACGGTTTTCAGTTTTGAAAATCTGGTCACCCTAGGTGTAAGGGATTTGCAAAATGACAAATCTTGTTACAAGTTTGTAATACAGGCTTTTCCAGTATACTTGAGGTACTGTTGATGACTTAAGTGCAGGTCCATGGGTGTTTAAGAGATGTTGATATTGTTCAGACAGCCCAAATTTATGAGATTAATTTCAGGGAGACAGTCTCATCGGCCCAACAATACCAAGCCTAAGAAACTTATTACATTAATTACCTTTATATATAACATTTTAATAGTATTTACAGAACAAAACAAAGATAAATGACCATATGTATCCCTAGGTACTTTTTTCTTAGAAATGTATTTATTTTTCAAAGCACTGTTGTGTGCATTGGTAGCTGACTTGGCATTGGCAAACATGTTTTTGCTTGGCACAAATAGACAGCAAGCTTTGTCCATGAAAGTGCTGATTATGCACAATAGCAGCTGTACCAATGTATCATGGTCCAGTTGTCCTCTGAACTCAGTCTTAATGTGTCTGACAACACTGAATGTCCTCTCTACATCACAGTTTGAGTTAGGAAGAACTACAAGCAACTTCATCAGTCCTCCTAGCAAACTGAACCTCTCCCCCCCGGAAGATTCAGATTTTAGTTTAGAAGTTTTCACCCAAAACTCATCAACAGCTAAATTACAGTAGTTGGTTACAAGTGTCTCAATCAGAGCTGATATAGTCAAGAACTTCTGATTCCAGCCCCTCCATCCTGATTTTGAGAGTTCATAACTTCAAGTTTTTTAATGATCTTGTCATACAATGGAAATTTTTCCATAATTTTTGTGACACTTTTAAAATAGAAAGATCTAACGTCTGCATATAATTGCTTAATTTTTCCTTTAGGAAGACTAGACACATATTCCTTGCTTAATCCACTTCTAGCCAAATACGGAATGAAAATATTCTCCTCTGCAAACAGAATGTCAGCATTAGTGAAGTCCAGCTCTGTTACATCCCACACCTCTCTGAGAACTTTAGGTTGAATGAATCAACTCAGTATGTCCTGCAGAAGTTCACTTCCACAAACCTGTAGTCTGTACGACACAGGCTGCTTGTTTTTAAACACCAAGTTAAACCTATCAAAAACCTGAGCAATGTTATGTAGGAAACAAGTATACATTTTCATCATTGGGTTTTTCAGCTTGTCTAGTATAGTCGTGGACTTCTGATTCTCATTCACTAACTCAAAATAAAATGGTCCAGACCTTTCAGAGAAAGCCAGTGGGTGGAGGAATATCTCTTCACTCTCTCCTGGGCAAGTACTGGAACTCCTTTCAATCTTCTCTACGCTTCCAGTGCTTCTCAAAATAATAACAAATGTCAATTAGGACACCCTCTGGTGATAAAGAAAGTTATTTTGCGGCTGTCTTTGCACAAATATTAATAAGATGACTAGGGCAGCTAACACTGTAAATGAGAGGAGCTATTTGACTCTAGTCAGTACAGAGTAGTGTTTTCCTATCATTACGTGACAACTGTAAATCCATCACAGTTCGACTATGCAATTAATTTTCCTTCCAGTGATGATGAAGCAAACCGTTATTTCTGGGGCAGGCAGAAAGTTGCGTTACCTTATAGTGCACTGACTGTCAGTTGCATATTTTGTCCACCAGGGGTCCCCCCGGAATTATTAGTTAAAGCAAAACAACAAGCAAGAACACTAACTGGAATAATGTTGGTGAAAGTCACATTTCTAAGCAGGTCATTTTTAACACTGTTACGTGCTTACCCACCAACTAACATTCACCTTGTTTAGAAAGCTACCATTTTGGCTTTCGCACCTAACCTGTTTGATACAAACACTGCAAAGCCTTTACAGAAAAAGGGACAGTGCATTTAGACGTACTTGCGGGAGGTTTTCAATAATTTTCGGGACGAGGAAGGGTGTTATGCAGATCACGGAGAGTCATTCCGGGAGATTTGAGCTGTCTGTATTGTTCTTGCTCTTGTTCATTTATTTGCTGTCTTTGTGCAGCCTCCTGCGGTACCTCCATAACTTCTACGTGTGGATCGCACTTTCAGGAGCACATAGCACTGAATTGTAGGAGATTAGATTTTTAAGGCGGTGCCCCTCAGCCACAGTAGTTTCGGAACTGCATAATTATTAAGTTAAATAGGAAGATCACAAATCAAAGTGCGTTTAACAATATGTTCGGTTAAAACGTGCGGTCCATTAATCTAAAAGTATCAATACTATTACCCTCATTAACTTAACTTCTGGTGATTTTATTTTCCAAATTTGATTTTTACTTAAGAATTGGACTACAAACTTGTGTGCATTGGGAAATGAATGTGGTTTGTGTGGTTAGGTTGTGAGGTGCAAGAAAATTATTATTATAAATATGTGTTGAAAATGACCCTTCAATTTCAAGTTTATATCCCAGTATGAAATCTAATTTGAAAAACTGCAATAAAAAATATCTTTGCGTAGCACCAAAAAAAAAAAAAAAGGTTAAAAAGAAAAACTAAAAGATGAACTTATCCCACTTTCCCCAAATGCACATTCACAAAAAAAAAATCATTAAAGCTCCCTGTTTAATGTCAGCCTTCCAGCGAAATTCAGCGGTGCGTCGAAGAGGGCCCCTCTCTCACTACGATCTCTATTTCCTACCTTCTATTTCGATCGTGTCTCAATCCAGTCCTTCCGCGTAGTTCAGACTAGCAAGGTTCCGCCTTCGCTCCCGAGCTCGGTCTTGAAACCTGACACCCAAGCTTACGCCACTCTGATACATCAGTCTCAAGTGGGTAGAGTGGGGGCTTCTCTTTGGCTATCATATCTGTCAATCTATGTTCACCTATATAAGCGTGACTCCTTTATTTCTGGACTTTGTCTTGCCTTTGTTTTAGTTCCTCCTCCTCTTCCTTCTATACCACAAACAATACGGAGGGCTCCCTCTGGGGGGCAGTGAATTTCACTCCCCCTGCCTCGGGTTCACCGAGCCGCCCATACGCCTACATGGCTGAGGTTCTCAGGAAGCCAGAGGGGACTCTCAGGGCCACAACTGTACTTTCACAGTTTATGTGCTTTTTACCTCTACATGAGCCCTCTATCCAGGCATGGGACAGGAGATTGGATCATGACTGTTAGTACCGCACTAAACTTGAAAATATTTCCATTTATAGGCATACAGTGACCTAGTGGAATGTGCCCTAGCATTCTGCAGAGTACCCACAACCGCGTCTGACAGCCCTGGCTGACCAGTGGTCCCTTTCAGGGGCCAGACCCAAAGCTGGCTCCGGGTGTCTCCTCTAGCCAGCTATCTGTCTTAGCTCTGGCCCCTAAACTGTCTCCTATTCATACGTGACGACGAGGTCGCCATCTGGTGCCAGCCCTGTCTAAATCTTTCTTATTCTAGGTCTGCAACCTTTTCTATCCCTGTGGGTAGCCGAGTCTCCCCAGGCCACCAAAACTTGGTCCTCCGAGCAGTAAAGGGACTCTGTGTGTTATATGTTTTTCAGTCCCAACCATACCGGAACCTCTTGCTATCTTGCTCCCAGCCCGCCAAGGAAGCTCCTCGTGGTTCTCCGAGAGGTGAGAGTCATGTCTGTCTACTAATTCTCAGCCCTTAGAGGCGCCCTGTGAAATCACATAAATTATTTATTTATCTATTTATTCAAAATTTCTGATACTTTTTACATCTTATAAACATTAAATGTGAGGTGGCAAAAAGTGGTCGTAGAACTTTGAAATTGTAAGAATTAGGACATGAGTTTCTAAAGGGGCATAGGAGAGAACAGGAGAGAACAGGTAAATTTGAGGTGACAAAGTTGTTTTTGTTTATGGAGGCCCTTTTCCTAAGAATAAGATTTGGTACCAAAAGGCCTGCACCAGTTTAACAGTCATGTCTATTTGTTACAAGGAAAAATCAACAATTTTCTTAGGCCATAAAAATAACTACTCCCTTTTGCAAGGACTGCATGTTTTAAGACCATATAATAGTGAAAATTGAATTTAATTTTGGTTTTAAGATCTTTAACTTGGATTCTCTGCCACTACTTACTAACACTGGATAAATTAGAAAGTATTCTTCCTTTAACAGTAGTAGGCTGCAGGATTTTAAATAATTCATCCATCAGCAGACCCATGTTTTATGATTGACAATTTCATAAATTTAAGCTGGCAAAATGACTACCAAACACTAGAGGGTGCTCAAGGACTGTTAGGAGTTCAATCCAGTTTTACTGAATACAGCACTTGTCATTTAATTGCATGTTGGTTCCTTGGTGTTGTGAAACTGACCACCAGTGGCGATTGTTAAACATAAATAAATAACAAAACATGGGGTTTTCCTGTTAAAATATTCTTTCAACATTTCTTTATATTAGCTGGACAACAATAGTTTAGTTCTTACCTTATTACAGTATTTCAAGAGTAAACTAAACGCTGAACTCCATCAAATGACCTATTAAAGAAAGGAGCGACCACTCTTGGGTTTATTATTTTTTGACCCCATTTATTTATGCACTGGTTTCAAGCCTGTTCCAAGTTTAGGGCAGGGAGGAGGTATGCCAATCTGGAAATTGATGGTAAGAACATTTAGGGAGCTTTTCAAAAGATAAGGATGACCCACCCAACCAACCCAACCCACCCCACCCCAATAACGGACATTAAAAAGGCTTTCTTTGCAATAGAGTATTTATTCTGTGGAAAAATTAAAGCACCGTTAATTTTATTTCCAAAATGAAAAACAAATCTAGAACTATAAATCAAACCTACACCATTTCTTAAAAAGAAGTTTACACCAATTGTGTCTTAACCTTGTATATATTTTAGTTTTTTATAATAATTCTCTATAATTTATTACATGCACACACACAGACACACTTTGTAAATATGACACATTTAAAAAGATTTGGCAGCAGTTTGGAAACGATTGTCAAGGTTGAACCAGAAAAAGAGTGCTCCTGGTCAAACTGTATTTTTATTTCTTGCTTCTCTATGCAACTGAGAACCAGCAGGATACTACAATGGGCTTTACTGTTACTACACAAGCTATATAAAAATAAAATACTGCTTCGTTGTGCAAGTTTAGGGTAAAGAAATCGCTTAAGTAGGTGAAATATTCTGGGACAGTACATTGCACAACATTTGGAAAACCAATTTTAAAGCCAGAATGAACTTTAAAGAGGATTGGTATCAAGTATAGTTCCTCTAAATCAAAATCGGCTTACTTGTTGGCTTCCCGCCACACCTTGCTTGGCAGTGGGATGCCAAGTGCACAGAATGGTTGGACCATATGCCCTTAAAGGCAATACAGTTTTGTGTGCAATGCTTATAAATCCTACAGACAATAGCTTAGCTAATCCAATTAAATCTGATACCATCTGCAGTTAAAACGTCTTTTTTAAAGTATTATGTAGTACATCAAAAAATTTAATAATTACATTTGATAAATACAGAACTGAGGTAGAGAAATTTGAATTTTCTGCTGCCGTGGTTTATACTTTTGCTAAATCCAATACATGAAACTTTAGCAGGATGCAGATTTTGAAATGACCCAACCCTTTGAAGATCCACTGTTTAATAATTGATCATTTGATTTAGTGTACAGGAAGGACACATTTCCTCGATGTTGTAACATCCTTGCCATTCGGTCTTCTTCGCTTTAAAATAAGGAGCAAATGGAAACCATATGTGACGTCTCCATGAGGAAATAAATCACAAATGCATATAGTGTTCATTTTCAGGTTTTTTTTTTTTTTTTCACACTTCATCGAAGCGAAATTGGAAGACTTTTTTGCAGGTGTCGGGAGAGTTTTCTAACCCCACCTCAGCCTCAGAGTCTTGCGAGCTTGCAAAGTAGCAGATCTGCCTGGGTGAGGAGCTGGGGATCAGACCAAGGTGGGCTTGTTTGGTTAGTAGAGCCGGGGGGCTGTGGAAGTCCAAGTACCATCTGTCCAGGTCCACCGAGGAGAACTGGTGATATCCAGCCAGGCCAAGGTAGGGTTGGTCCATCTCTAAAGAGAGAGGGAGGCTCCTGCATTTCCGTAAAGGGGGTGTGCTGCAAAACAGGATGACAAGACCAGAAGGTTAACCATAGTTCAGGCGCCTCGATTTAAAAGTATTTTAAATACAACAATATTCATTAAGCACCAACTGTCTATAGAAAACATTTCAGTGATTGGCCCACTGTCTTCTGCTAATAGATTCAAATCAGTCAATATCCACTTCTCTATCTTTCAAATAATACGTCACACTTTACAAATCTTCAAAATCTGAGTGCATTGCTGTTGTTGCTTTATGAATAGCCTCTTACCTTTAAAGTAAATTTAAAATTACCAACTAAATGGATGGACTGTTTCCAAGATAATACAGCAATTGTGCTGTTTGTACTACCTTGCACAATTTTAATTCTGAATTTTTAGTAAATGAGACTGAACAAAACTGACCTTGTGCTTGGTCTCTTCAGAGAAGAGAATTGCATAGATACCAGATAAAAATCATGTGGGTGTGCAGTTCCTCATTTAGAACATGATGCATGCTCTTTTAAGTGGAATGTACCCGATCAGCCATACTGATCTGGCAATAACCACCTCTGAGAGCAAATTGTTAAGACGCCTACCTCGACTGCCGTTTCCCCATTCGTTGAATGGCTTGCTGATAAACTGAGCCGGCGATGTGCCGCAGTTGTTCTTGTAACCATCGCACATCGTCAGGAAAGTCTGGGAGCCACTCTACCAACCTGTAGCACAAGAACACTCTGGAAGTAAACTTGCTAATATCACCAGTCACCCAAAGGGACATATTCATGAAGCACTGTGACCAGGGTGACTGTAGTGGTGACATCAGACCCGGAAGAACATAGAAACCAAAACACGTAATGGCAGAAGAAAACTGAGCTGTGGCGCTCACTATATTTATTAAATGATAAACAGAAAATAAAAGATGTAAACGAAACCAACACAAACAAAAAGGCGCATTGGCTAAACAAATAAACAGCACCGAAAACAAGTATCGTGCTGGTTTTTAGCCAGCATGTACAGCAATTGTTTCCTTTACTCCACAGATTTGCGTCTCTCCTCTGACACACACAACCCTGAGCACAGACACCTGCAGGCTTATATTCTGGCCGAGGGGTTAACTAGCTATTAATTAATTACCTTAGTACCTCTCGGCCACAGTCTGCACGAGATTAATTAGGACACGTGACTGTCAGCTAGTTAAATAATCAGTAGCTGATCAGTTACGCATCCTCAAGAGGTTTTCAAAAATAAAAACAATAACCTGGCGGACTCGCTTGTCCGGCCAAACAATACATAATAATAATAATATCGGAAGGCATTCGCCGTTACATTAACACAAATCATACTACAAAACAATAATAAACAAAGGGGCAGGACACTCCTCCACAAGCATTTACAACTGACTGTATTACTGTATGTTTCAAAGGCTTGACAGTCAAACTCAAATTTTAAATATATACAGTATATGAGGGTGTAACAGGGAGAGATCTGTACTGCCTCTGCTGGCGTGTTCACGGGCTGCAGGAAGAGGGCGGCAGTCGCCCAACAACCGCCTGCGAGTCATGGCAGTGACACAGGGAGGTGGGAAAGTGGGTGTGTGGACTTTCCCCCTCTCTGAATGGCTGAGAGGCGGGTCTTGGGTGATTGTTGGTCCTATAAAATAACGCTCTGCTGTTTCCTCAGGTCTGCCCACTTAGATGCGCCAAGAGTGCGGAAGCTTTGATTCAGGACCGGGAATCAGCCAGGAGAAAAGAAGATTCACAGCGAGACAGAGAGAGCGGGGAACCCTTGGGCAGACCCCGGCGTACTGTAAAAGAGCAGGCTAGATAGCCGACAGAATAGGACGGTGATCCGGGTCGTGTGGGTAGCGGTGACTGGGATAACGCTGCCGAGTGCAGCACCTTTTATTTGTAGTTTTATTACTGTTTTATTTTCTCTTGTTCTTTTCGCCTTCTGTTTTCATTATTATTTCTTTGAGCACCTGCGAGTGCATTTGCTGTTCGTGTACCAGCTGTGGTATTTCTGTGGTGCTGTCTATCATCGTTGATAAACAGCCCACGGTCAACAGTGCCCTCAGCCGGAGAAAAATAAGAACCGGTCTAAAATAAAACTGGGCACCTGTGTGGTGTTTCCAAGTACACCTGTCTGTCTCCTGGTCAGTGAATTACCCACACCACTTCCACAGAGGGGTTAAGATGGACCACAACCCGGTATTGTTACACTTGTACCCAGATACTACATCCGTACCATATACTTCTCTGGTATAATACGCAATTTCATTACTAGGTGCAGACTTAAGGAAACAGGTAGCTAACTGTATGTAGCTACTTGTAACTATCAGTTAGAGAATTACAGTAAGTGTTTATGTTCACTTTCTGTAAGCTTTCTGAAGAATTTACCTTACAGCAACAGAGTAAGCAGACTCCACTGGAAGTGTGTAGGGCAGCAGCATGTAGGATGCCACACGGATGGGCAGCAGGCTGGAAACCTGAGCATAGAGACCACTCTTTTCCTTGCAGGCATCGAAAACAGCTACAGAAAAAAAAAAGAGCCAATGAATAATGCCGATGAAGGCTAGTGCGCATTGAACAGGCAAATAATAAACTTAGCTTGCTGTTTTTCACTCACAAAATATAAGGATGGCAAGTGTTTGTTTTCAAATGCACCAGGAAGGGAAATTTGAGAGCTTGTTTTAATTCTTTGTATTCTGCACATGTAATGCCTTGTGCAGATACTGGTTACTTATTGTAGTTTAAGTAGCATATGGGCAGGCGTGTGTCTTTGATCCCATAAGCCTTCTTTTATACATTTTATTGGATAGCTGGCTATATCAATAGCTAGAAACACAGCTATGCATGAAACTTCTTGCAGTGTAAAATCCTTTGAGTGCACTAGCGTTGTACACAAAGATTGCACTCCTATCCCTCGCCTATTTGTTAAAAGCATAACAATATTTAAAAGAGGAAGGAGCCACAGGAATGCATCTCAGGGAAAACTACTGTTGGTGGCACTCTAGATTATTAAACAAGGACATTACAAATGAAATGGAGCATGCAGTTCTTTTTTTTATCACTAAAATCATAAAAGCATCAATAGATCAAGGGATTTAGAAAAACCAAATGGTGTAGAATATAAAATCCCCAGGCTTATAGGATTATATGTTGCTCTTAGGTTCTGTTTCATTCATTGGCTCATTATTTTAGGAAAGCAGTCTCTGGGTAAATTGAGCAGAAAACCATGGCAATGTCCACAGATGCTCATACATGTATTTGAAGCAAGGATCACAGTTTCTAATATCTGCATATCTATCAGACAAGCACAAACGGCACCAATGTTGCCTACCTGCATGATAAAACTTAGCCATGTATGGCATATCACAAACAATAGATTTGAAAACTTGCCTGACAATTTAAAAGGCATTTATCATGTGATGTTGAAGTTCTGCAACTAGCTCCACCAAGGAGAATCAAGTGCAACATCATTATTGACATTATTCAAAAACTGAGAACACTAGAATTAACAAAAATGTTTGGCTTATGCGCCAGTGGCTAGTAACTGGAGACTGTATTGTGGGATTGGTACCTTTTCTGAGCGCGGGTGGGAGATTCTCGATGAATTGCTCATCTAGAGACCAGTGCCGTTTGCGCAAGAAACTAAAGGCTCTTAGTAATCTGTTCTTGGTGGCCTCCTCTCGAGTTGGTATTTTGCCCACAAGTTTTCCCTGGCTGTTCCTCTCCCCAACAAAGCAGGTAGGTGCAGGGAGCTTCATCTCCGCTAGGCTAACGACAGGGGCGTGCAGCCTGAAAATATCTGAACACAACATGCTTTCTTTTTAAGCTTGCCTAGGACACTTCAGACATTTTATACATGAAAACTGACTTTTGGGCGGGAAAAAAATGCCACATTTAGCCATGCAGTGTTTATAACCCTTACAAAATAAAGGTAGTATCTCAAACGGTCTACGAGGTTGTGACAGAATACAGAAAATGTTGTGCCAATATCAAAATGTTTTGTCTTTCAGAAACCAAAAAGACAAATGACTACAGTATGGAAGCCATATTACTGTAGTTCACAGGTGAAAGTGAAGGGTATGTTACAGTTACAATTTGAGAAGGCTTCAGAAGTCTGAAAATACCTCAAAACTGAGATATGACATGCACCGGCAGGATCACATTTACTAATGCATCTAAGAAATTCCAATACTGAAGCTCCTTTTATGAATATTATTTATTTATTTATTTATTTATTTTAGCAGTGGGAAATCTTTTGGGTTAGAAAGACAAGATCAATTAAGTACAGGTTAACATCTGATCGGATACTCATCAGACTTTATTATTTAATAATTGCATGAAGGCATTTGACTTTTGCACCAACAACCACCTAGTTCATTTGTAATATTCTGCCACCCCAAAACTAAAATGAATGTATTCAGGTTACAAGGATACAAATATACCATATATTTATATTCAAAATACTGTCTGTTTAAAATATAACATTCTAAAATTATTTCCATCTTAAATTTTATCCATTTGATTGACAAAATACACAATATTGGCATCAGGCACGGCGCCTTTTACAGTACCCTTAATTATTTCTCAAATATGCCTGTGAAAACAAAAAGCAGAATTCCTGACGATTTGAATGCATCAATATAAGGTTGCAGCCTTGTTATTAGTGGTCTTTGCAGCTTTTCTATGATGATATGAGATTAGAATGTGCTTACTGTTCTCCTTCAGGAATCTAAGTGCATCATTGTATCCTTGCTGGCACATTTCTGCCAGTATCTGAAAACAAAACAGACTTCACTGCAAGGGTCACTGGTGATGTTTCTGTGTTGTTTTAAAGAACTTGGGTTTCTTAGTTTAAGACACAGTTAAAAATATCAGATAATAGAAAAACAAATGTCAAATGCTTTGTACAGCTCACAATATACAATATGTAAAAACAATACTTTAATATATCAATCTTGCATAAAAAGCTTTAACTGGGCTAGTAATTTGCATCAATAAAAAGGATCTTCTAATAACAGAATATAGGATGAATCTAAAAAGGCTTCCAACAATATTAAAAAACACTGGGCCATAGCAAAACCGGGTGTAAACTAATATGGTCCATCTTGCTGTTTTGTTGTACATAACACACATTCTCAGAAAAGTTACAGCAGGACATGGCAGTCTGTTCACAAGTGGAAAAACTAAAGCAGATTACCCACAACACCTTGGCAGCAGGATGCTGCACCTCAGTTAGTTGCTCTACTGTTTCTACTAAGTGTATATCACTGACTGGCAGCTCTGAACTTCCAGACCTAAATAGAACTGCTGCTTACCTTGGGCTCAGGAGGAAAGAGTGCCCTGGTCAGTCTGTAGAAGTTATTCAAACTGAACTGGATGCTGGTGTTGGTAACTCGCAGTTCATGGAAATTGCTGGAGTTGTCTCTTGGACAGATGTCACTCTCCCCAGAGAATGGTGAGATGGTGATGGTGTTTTTCAGCTCGTACTGAGGAAGGTTGTTGCTGATTCCGCCATCTACGTAGCGCTAGGATAAAATAAAATACAATAAAATGCTTCAAAAACATATTTCTCATCAATTGAAAGATCTTAAATCACAGGCCTCTGATTGGAATTTCCACCTCTTTCACAAGGCTGATGCGAGACGGTAATGTGTTATGGGGTGTTCTTTTGGAGGTTACTTGGACAATGTCTGAATCAGTATAGGATTTGAGTGCTCAATGCCTTTCTGAGTGGAGGCTGAATTTGTTGACATTGGACTACACAAACATAGGCACATGCATAACAAATTAACAGAAACACAGCAGGCATGGCTTAGCTGGGTAGTACCAGAGATTTGGCAGTTCAAGCTACAGTACGTCATGAACAATCTTACGTAGTGTCTTCAAAACATTAACTCAAGGATCAAGAATTGATTAATGGGCCCAATTAAGCAACCTCAAAATCAATCCATTTCAGGAGGACAGGGGGGGAGCGGAAAACCATTCCCTAGGGGCAGTAGCTTCACCATTACACATGTTGGGAGTTATTAGCAGATGCAATTAACATGCAACCAACACTGTACTCTACATTTGAGATGAAGTGTGAAAGATAAGGTTTTAGATGAGTGAATAAAATCCATATTATTTTCAAATCAAAACCCTACAGTACTATGTTGCAGCTTCAGCAGGAATCCACTACCTGCTGTGAAGGGCAACACACGGGGAAATGGGATGAGCATTACAGACAGACCAGATGGAGGCAGGGACTTACCAGGCCCAACTTGCAAGCCCTTGCTAGTGCATCTCTATTTCTGATTCAATATCAAAACTTTTTAAAAATGATAAATGCTTGTCTAATAAGTCATAAACTCCATACACAGGTATCGGTACTATAATTTAGTGCTTCAAAACAACAGAAATGAACACCAGCTCCCAATTTAATAGGGCAAGAAATTTGCGATTAGCCAAACTATAACAGACTCAAAACAAGCAGCCATGAAAGGATTCTTAACAAATGAAGGCTTCTGTGTGTACTAAATGGCATCATCTTCTGAGGTAGCTTGTTAAGACCCCCAGTTGTTTTCTTTTTAATTCCATTTAGAGAAATGGAACGAAGGCTTACTAAATTCCATAGAGTTCAAGTTGCGAACCACAATCTCCAGATTGTACGAAGGTATGTGAGGGTAAAAGCCACAGCACCTGTTTATAGTCTGAGAAACAAGAGGACTTAAACTTGCCTCCAACAGCTTTGCAGGGTTTTATTTATTAATTTTAAAAAAAATTTTTTTTACAGGATTTCATTCTTTCTTTTTGAGCCATTTGGCTGCTAGCTTTTATTTTTTATGGATATCTTAAATGTGAAGCTGGAGGGTTAGCCAGTAGCTATTAGGCAAAGTTCATCCACACCTGACAAATGGGTTCAATACTTTGTTTATGGCTTAGCTGACAGAGGTAATATAAAAGGAGGACAAATATTTAGAAAAAAAAAAAAACAGCAATACAGTAACTGATGACCAAAAAAACCCACACACCCACCCACCCACCCCCCCCAAAAAAATACACAAGAAACAACTAACCAGTACATACCATGCTAAATCTTTCCACATTGTCTACAGGCAGAACTGAATGGACGGATGCCAAGAAAAAGATACGTTCAGGAAACTACAATCTCTAGCCACAGACAACAACTTCCAGCCTCTCCTGATAGTGATAATCCAGAGGAAAAAAAAATATATATCACCATTTTTGGTTAATTTATAATTGATTTGGCTGCTTTGCTGCAGATGTTATGGTTGTTGCCAATTTATAAACCTCCCAATGGCCTTGGACCCAATTACCTGCATGTTTTACACAGTTCCATTTGTCAATTACTATCATCCGAGAGAGAGGCCGGCTTAAATTACCTGCAGTACGAATCCTCACAAAAGAAAATGTTCAGTTTCATGTCAGCAGTTTCTTGAACTCTCAGAATAGATATGATCATTGCAACTTTGATGGTACCACTTTTTATCACACACACAAATAAAAAATTAAAAAATAATCCACATTCAGGCCTCACTCACACTGGAAACAAGGGCAATGTTCACTCTGTTGCAAAAGAAAGAAACAACCCTATCATTCTGTAGTCTATTTTAAAGCCCCATCAGTTGGACCAAGGAAAAAATGAATAAGTCAGCCAGTTCTTTATGAGCACAAAATCTCCTGGCAACTGTAGCCAGAGCTATAAAAGATAGAGCTAATGATGTGTGAACAATATGTATACTGTATGCTCTGCACTCCTTTCTCATATGTCAGTAAACTCGGACTGGGGACTGGCAAGTCAGATGCTTTGCATGCATTATTTATGGTAATATGACAAATCAAACTGGCAAAAGTTGAGTATTCGTAAACTAAATAGCTGCATCTGATACACCTGAGTTTAACCATGAATCTGTCCCTGAAACACACTGCTTAGACAGCGTGAAAGAAATACAACAGAACATGATGTGCTATTTATTACCTCCACTAGGGGCAGTTTGTGTGTTGCAGGGGAACAGGCTTTTGGTTACACTCTGGTATATCAGATTTACTTGGAGGTTGGACACGATTCTGATAGTCGTTTTGTGAGTTTAAAAAAAAAAAAAAGGGTCACCAGGATATGTGACACAGAAAATGGTACAAAGTGGATTTAAACAACAAGAATACTTTGATTAAGATAATTTCTGGTATCATACCCATACCAATTTGCTCATTTGGTGCACACACACAAAAAAAAAAAAAAATATGCACAGGAGATCGAACTTGACAACGGAAGAGTCTAGGAGCCATTCCGGAGAAGAGACTTTGCTGCAGACTTGTCACATAAATCAGTGCTGACCTGGCTACCAATGGTAATGCAAATCACTGTGATATTACACTACATAAATATGTTTGCTGCTACATTTAGCTACTTCTGCTAATAACATTAATGATACCTCTTTTCCACTGTACAACAGAGCCCTGCCGTATCCGTACCAAGCCCTCATGGTGCGGTTAAGGAGAGCCTGGGTTGTTTTTCCACTGCAGAGTCAAGCCGTGCTACTGACGTCACACGCAACGAAAGACAGTTGTTATTAAATTGTTATTAATTAACTCAGTTTGCCAAAAGATGAGCAAACAAACGGTGGTCAAAAATTAACAGACCAACGGTACAGCTATATTTTGTAAATACATTTAAGAATTTCTTTATAATCCACAAATTTTACTGATTATAACTGACTTAATAAAGTTCAATTAGTTCTGTTGAAGGGGAAAAAATAAGGTTTTAAAAATATGATTTGCCAAAGATATTCCGTTTTAAGGATAGTTGTTTTTTTATTTAGAGTTGTTTTTTGTTTGGGTGCTTAAAAAAAATAAGATGTGCAAGCACATATATATATATATATATATAGGGTACAGCTGTATTTTGTTTTACTATATTTCTGTAAACAAGTTAAGATTTATTTATTTTTTTTATTTCCTGCATTTTTTTCTTTATATTAGTATAATAAAAGTCAAGGATGAGAAATTTTTCAGTTAAGTGTACCCATGGTTTATGCCCATTTGCTTCAAATCATCAGAAATTCAAGCATAACCTTTCTCATTTCTGATGGTTGACTACAGATCCACCTGAATACTGGTCTACTTGTGCCCTGCTCCTAGACACCTGCTCCTTCTCCCCTAATAACTACCACCTACCCCTCTTGAGTACCAACTTACGTCCTATGCCTCCCCTCAGCGCACTACCTTCCTTGTCATCTATCGTCCCCCTGCCCCCCCCCCTCATTCTTTTACCAACTTGACTACCTCCTCTCCTCCCTCTACCCCACCCTTTCATTCTCCTAGGCAATTTCAACCTCCACCTACATTGTTCCCCCATTGCTTCTGCCCTCCACCCCCTTAACAACTTGTTTAACCCCCTGCTTTTCCCCTACCCCCTACTGACACATCTAGTAATACCCTGGACCTTATCTTCCTCTCTGGTTGCAAGGCATCATCATCCATCATAACTGCTCTTTAACCTCCCTCTGACCATTTTTTCCTCTTCTTCACCATCTCCTTACCCCCTCACCCTCACTTCCTATCCACTGCCATAAACTCTGCACCCTTGACACCGGTTCCATGATTCTCTTTTTCGTTGCCTGCCCCTGATCACTGATTTCTCCTCCCTTTACTCAGACTTAGCCTATTCCATCATATCTACTGCGCTATCTTCTTCCTTCAACTCCTTAGCACCCCCACATCCTTATTCACCTTCACTTACAGCGGGCTGAGCAACTTTGGAAGTCTTCCCCCTCACCTTTGAGTCTCCAAGCCTACCACACCCTGCCTGCCCTGCTAATTACCGCCCAATCTCTCTTCTCCCATATTTCTTGAGGATCTAGTCCACTCTCGCCTATCACACTACAATTCCCTCTACCCCCAATTTCAACGTGGCTTCCATCCCTCCCATTTCACTGAGACTGTCCTCCTGACTCAACAATCATCTGGCCAACTCCTCCTATGCGTGCCTCTGCTCAATTCTCATTCTCCTTGATCTTTCCTCTGCCTTTAACACCCCATCCTCCTCGCCTCTCTTTCTAGCATCGGTATCTCTAGCACATCCCTTGGCTGGCTACAGTCATACCTATCTTCACGCAACTTGCTTTCAACAGCCTCACTTTCCACCCCTCCCCTCTGACTGTCAGTGTCCCCCAGGGTTCTGTCCTTGGACCTTTGCTATTCCCCCTGTATACCTCACCTCCTGAAGCATTTATTTCTTCATTTAACTTCCCCCATCATTTCTTTGCTGATGACACCCAGATTTTCTTTTCGTTCTCCTCCTTTACCCCCGACCTTGCTGCCCATATATCAGCTTGTTTGGTTGCTATCCAATCTTGGATGGCGCACCAATACCTCCTCAACCCATCAAAAACTGAAATCCTTTCCTTACCCTTCCTCTCTTTTCCCCCACACTGCCCCACCCTCTCATTCCCTCCCTTGTCCCTCATTCCATCCCTCTCAGCTCGTAACCTCGGCGTCATCTTCTAGTCTACCCTCTCCCTTTCTGACCATATCTCAGCCATAACACGCATCTACCATTTCCATCTATTCAATATCTGCAAAATACACCCCTCCAGTTCATTTTCTGCAACTAAACTCTCAGTCCACTCTCTCATCTTCACCCAGCTTGACTACTGTAATTCCCTCCTCCTTGGCCTCCCCTTATATGCTTTTACACCATTACAACAAATCCAAAATGCCTCTGCCCGTATCATATTCAACCTCCCCTGCTCCTTCCATACCTCCCCTCTCCTCCTCCAGCTACACTGTCTCCCTGTCTATTATTGTTGCCTGTTCAAATTCCTTACCCTTGTATGCAAGTCTCTCTGGTCTTGCCCCACCTTATCTGGCTGTACTGATCACCTACTATGTTCATCCACATCCCTTACGCTCCCAATCCCTATTGTCCCTCTTTGTCCCACCCTCGTGCTGTGCCCAATCCCGTTTCCGTTCCTTTACCCTTCTTGCTCCCCTTCATTGGAATAGACACACTTATCATAAAACAGTCACCCACACTATGCAGTTTTCTCTCCTCCCTCAAAACACATCTCCTCTCCAAGCCCATCCTACTAATACTTCTGGCCCTTGACCTCCTGTTATTCATATTACCCTCTGCTTTCATATTAGCAACTAATTTGTACCTCCCCACACTACAAAAAAACTTACATTCTTTATCCATTTTTCTTAGTTATCTTAGTTATCCATTATTTGGTTTAAATTTGTAAAGCACTTTGGTTAAGGCACTACAAAAATGTAAATAAATAAATAAAAATTACGAAAATCCTTACCCCACCGCTGGCTCCACTTGGCTCGCAGCCGGGTGAGGCCAGAGATTCACAGTTTGGTTCTCGCTCGGCTCAACAAACAGCCTGTGGAGAACCACCCATACCTGTACCGCACCGAGCCATCTCTGGTCGGGTGTGCCAGTGGAGAAGGGGTATTAGATAGCATGAGCTTAATATCCAGTTTGGCCAAGTTGCACAGTTGAAAAAGAATAACTTGCAGTCAGTAGGTCAGGAAATATTTTACACAGAGGAAGGATTAACCTAGATGTCAGAGATCCTTGGATCCGGCCCACTTAACCCTTTGCAGTCCATTTATTCAGCACCTGTCAGGCGCGTCAGGTCCAATTTATTTTCACATGCGCTGTTTAAAAGTTATTTTATTCAAAGTAAAACATTGGACCGGAAATGGGAAAATTGTAATATTGGACCTGGTCTGACATAGGACCCCAAAGGGTTAAAATTCTTTGTTTTTCCTTCTCTGACCTCACATCTATAAACCCATGTGGTTTCTACCTGCTGTGAAGGGCAACACACGGGGAAATGGGATGAGCATTACAGACAGACCAGATGGAGGCAGGGACTTACCAGGCCCAACTTGCAAGCCCTTGCTAGTGCATCTCTATTTCTGATTCAATATCAAAACTTTTTAAAAATGATAAATGCTTGTCTAATAAGTCATAAACTCCATACACAGGTATCGGTACTATAATTTAGTGCTTCAAAACAACAGAAATGAACACCAGCTCCCAATTTAATAGGGCAAGAAATTTGCGATTAGCCAAACTATAACAGACTCAAAACAAGCAGCCATGAAAGGATTCTTAACAAATGAAGGCTTCTGTGTGTACTAAATGGCATCATCTTCTGAGGTAGCTTGTTAAGACCCCCAGTTGTTTTCTTTTTAATTCCATTTAGAGAAATGGAACGAAGGCTTACTAAATTCCATAGAGTTCAAGTTGCGAACCACAATCTCCAGATTGTACGAAGGTATGTGAGGGTAAAAGCCACAGCACCTGTTTATAGTCTGAGAAACAAGAGGACTTAAACTTGCCTCCAACAGCTTTGCAGGGTTTTATTTATTAATTTTTAAAAAAAATTTTTTTACAGGATTTCATTCTTTCTTTTTGAGCCATTTGGCTGCTAGCTTTTATTTTTTATGGATATCTTAAATGTGAAGCTGGAGGGTTAGCCAGTAGCTATTAGGCAAAGTTCATCCACACCTGACAAATGGGTTCAATACTTTGTTTATGGCTTAGCTGACAGAGGTAATATAAAAGGAGGACAAATATTTAGAAAAAAAAAAAAACAGCAATACAGTAACTGATGACCAAAAAAACCCACACACCCACCCACCCACCCCCCCCAAAAAAATACACAAGAAACAACTAACCAGTACATACCATGCTAAATCTTTCCACATTGTCTACAGGCAGAACTGAATGGACGGATGCCAAGAAAAAGATACGTTCAGGAAACTACAATCTCTAGCCACAGACAACAACTTCCAGCCTCTCCTGATAGTGATAATCCAGAGGAAAAAAAAATATATATCACCATTTTTGGTTAATTTATAATTGATTTGGCTGCTTTGCTGCAGATGTTATGGTTGTTGCCAATTTATAAACCTCCCAATGGCCTTGGACCCAATTACCTGCATGTTTTACACAGTTCCATTTGTCAATTACTATCATCCGAGAGAGAGGCCGGCTTAAATTACCTGCAGTACGAATCCTCACAAAAGAAAATGTTCAGTTTCATGTCAGCAGTTTCTTGAACTCTCAGAATAGATATGATCATTGCAACTTTGATGGTACCACTTTTTATCACACACACAAATAAAAAATTAAAAAATAATCCACATTCAGGCCTCACTCACACTGGAAACAAGGGCAATGTTCACTCTGTTGCAAAAGAAAGAAACAACCCTATCATTCTGTAGTCTATTTTAAAGCCCCATCAGTTGGACCAAGGAAAAAATGAATAAGTCAGCCAGTTCTTTATGAGCACAAAATCTCCTGGCAACTGTAGCCAGAGCTATAAAAGATAGAGCTAATGATGTGTGAACAATATGTATACTGTATGCTCTGCACTCCTTTCTCATATGTCAGTAAACTCGGACTGGGGACTGGCAAGTCAGATGCTTTGCATGCATTATTTATGGTAATATGACAAATCAAACTGGCAAAAGTTGAGTATTCGTAAACTAAATAGCTGCATCTGATACACCTGAGTTTAACCATGAATCTGTCCCTGAAACACACTGCTTAGACAGCGTGAAAGAAATACAACAGAACATGATGTGCTATTTATTACCTCCACTAGGGGCAGTTTGTGTGTTGCAGGGGAACAGGCTTTTGGTTACACTCTGGTATATCAGATTTACTTGGAGGTTGGACACGATTCTGATAGTCGTTTTGTGAGTTTAAAAAAAAAAAAAGGGTCACCAGGATATGTGACACAGAAAATGGTACAAAGTGGATTTAAACAACAAGAATACTTTGATTAAGATAATTTCTGGTATCATACCCATACCAATTTGCTCATTTGGTGCACACACACAAAAAAAAAAAAAAATATGCACAGGAGATCGAACTTGACAACGGAAGAGTCTAGGAGCCATTCCGGAGAAGAGACTTTGCTGCAGACTTGTCACATAAATCAGTGCTGACCTGGCTACCAATGGTAATGCAAATCACTGTGATATTACACTACATAAATATGTTTGCTGCTACATTTAGCTACTTCTGCTAATAACATTAATGATACCTCTTTTCCACTGTACAACAGAGCCCTGCCGTATCCGTACCAAGCCCTCATGGTGCGGTTAAGGAGAGCCTGGGTTGTTTTTCCACTGCAGAGTCAACTGACGTCACACGCAACGAAAGACAGTTGTTATTAAATTGTTATTAATTAACTCAGTTTGCCAAAAGATGAGCAAACAAACGGTGGTCAAAAATTAACAGACCAACGGTACAGCTATATTTTGTAAATACATTTAAGAATTTCTTTATAATCCACAAATTTTACTGATTATAACGACTTAATAAAGTTCAATTAGTTCTGTTGAAGGGGAAAAAATAAGGTTTTAAAAAATATGATTTGCCAAAGACATTCCGTTTTAAGGATAGTTGTATTTTTTATTTAGAGTTGTTTTTTGTTTGGGTGCTTAAAAAAAATAAGATGTGCAAGCACATATATATATATATATATAGGGTACAGCTGTATTTTGTTTTACTATATTTCTGTAAACAAGTTAAGATTTATTTATTTTTTTTATTTCCTGCATTTTTTTCTTTATATTAGTATAATAAAAGTCAAGGATGAGAAATTTTTCAGTTAAGTGTACCCATGGTTTATGCCCATTTGCTTCAAATCATCAGAAATTCAAGCATAACCTTTCTCATTTCTGATGGTTGACTACAGATCCACCTGAATACTGGTCTACTTGTGCCCTGCTCCTAGACACCTGCTCCTTCTCCCCTAATAACTACCACCTACCCCTCTTGAGTACCAACTTACGTCCTATGCCTCCCCTCAGCGCACTACCTTCCTTGTCATCTATCGTCCCCCTGCCCCCCCCCTCATTCTTTTACCAACTTGACTACCTCCTCTCCTCCCTCTACCCCACCCTTTCATTCTCCTAGGCAATTTCAACCTCCACCTACATTGTTCCCCCATTGCTTCTGCCCTCCACCCCCTTAACAACTTGTTTAACCTCCTGCTTCTCCCCTACCCCCTACTGACACATCTGGTAATACCCTGGACCTTATCTTCCTCTCTGGTTGCAAGGCATCATCATCCATCATAACTGCTCTTTAACCTCCCTCTGACCATTTTTTCCTCTTCTTCACCATCTCCTTACCCCCTCACCCTCACTTCCTATCCACTGCCATAAACTCTGCACCCTTGACACCGGTTCCATGATTCTCTTTTTCGTTGCCTGCCCCTGATCACTGATTTCTCCTCCCTTTACTCAGACTTAGCCTATTCCATCATATCTACTGCGCTATCTTCTTCCTTCAACTCCTTAGCACCCCCACATCCTTATTCACCTTCACTTACAGCGGGCTGAGCAACTTTGGAAGTCTTCCCCCTCACCTTTGAGTCTCCAAGCCTACCACAACCCTGCCTGCCCTGCTAATTACTGCCCAATCTCTCTTCTCCCATATTTCTTGAGGATCTAGTCCACTCTCGCCTATCACACTACAATTCCCTCTACCCCCAATTTCAACGTGGCTTCCATCCCTCCCATTTCACTGAGACTGTCCTCCTGACTCAACAATCATCTGGCCAACTCCTCCTATGCGTGCCTCTGCTCAATTCTCATTCTCCTTGATCTTTCCTCTGCCTTTAACACCCCATCCTCCTCGCCTCTCTTTCTAGCATCGGTATCTCTAGCACATCCCTTGGCTGGCTACAGTCATACCTATCTTCACGCAACTTGCTTTCAACAGCCTCACTTTCCACCCCTCCCCTCTGACTGTCAGTGTCCCCCAGGGTTCTGTCCTTGGACCTTTGCTATTCCCCCTGTATACCTCACCTCCTGAAGCATTTATTTCTTCATTTAACTTCCCCCATCATTTCTTTGCTGATGACACCCAGATTTTCTTTTCATTCCCCTCCTTTACCCCTGACCTTGCTGCCCATATATCAGCTTGTTTGGTTGCTATCCAATCTTGGATGGCGCACCAATACCTCCTCATCAACCCATCAAAAACTGAAATCCTTTCCTTACCCTTCCTCTCTTTTCCCCCACACTGCCCCACCCTCTCATTCCCTCCCTTGTCCCTCATTCCATCCCTCTCAGCTCGTAACCTCGGCGTCATCTTCTAGTCTACCCTCTCCCTTTCTGACCATATCTCAGCCATAACACGCATCTACCATTTCCATCTATTCAATATCTGCAAAATACACCCCTCCATTTCCTTTTCTGCTACTAAACTCCTGGTCCACTCTCTCATCTTCACCCAGCTTGACTACTGTAACTCCCTCCTCCTTGGCCTCCCCTCCTACGCTTTTACACCATTACAACAAATTCAAAATGCCTCTGCCCGTATCATATTCAACCTCCCCTACTCCTTCCATACCTCCCCTCTCCTCCTCCAGCTACACTGGCTCCCTGTCTATTATTGTTGCCTGTTCAAATTCCTTACCCTTGTGTATAAATCTCTCCATGGTCTTGCCCCACCTTATCTGGCTGTACTGATCACCTACTATGTTCATCCACATCCCTTACGCTCCCAATCCCTATTGTCCCTCTTTGTCCCACCCTCGTGCTGTGCCCAATCCCGTTTCCGTTCCTTTACCCTTCTTGCTCCCCTTCATTGGAATAGACTCCCACTTATCATAAAACAGTCACCCACACTATGCAGTTTTCTCTCCTCCCTCAAAACACATCTCCTCTCCAAGCCCATCCTACTAATACTTCTGGCCCTTGACCTCCTGTTATTCATATTACCCTCTGCTTTCATATTAGCAACTAATTTGTACCTCCCCACACTACAAAAAAACTTACATTCTTTATCCATTTTTCTTAGTTATCTTAGTTATCCATTATTTGGTTTAAATTTGTAAAGCACTTTGGTTAAGGCACTACAAAAATGTAAATAAATAAATAAAAATTACGAAAATCCTTACCCCACCGCTGGCTCCACTTGGCTCGCAGCCGGGTGAGGCCAGAGATTCACAGTTTGGTTCTCGCTCGGCTCAACAAACAGCCAGTGGAGAACCACCCATACCTGTACCGCACCGAGCCCTCTCTGGTCGGGTGTGCCAGTGGAGAAGGGGTATTAGATAGCATGAGCTTAATATCCAGTTTGGCCAAGTTGCACAGTTGAAAAAGAATAACTTGCAGTCAGTAGGTCAGGAAATATTTTACACAGAGGAAGGATTAACCTAGATGTCAGAGATCCTTGGATCCGGCCCACTTAACCCTTTGCAGTCCATTTATTCAGCACCTGTCAGGCGCGTCAGGTCCAATTTATTTTCACATGCGTTGTTTAAAAGTTATTTTATTCAAAGTAAAACATTGGACCGGAAATGGGAAAATTGTAATATTGGACCTGGTCTGACATAGGACCCCAAAGGGTTAAAATTCTTTGTTTTTCCTTCTCTGACCTCACATCTATAAACCCATGTGGTTTCTACCTGCTGTGAAGGGCAACACACGGGGAAATGGGATGAGCATTACAGACAGACCAGATGGAGGCAGGGACTTACCAGGCCCAACTTGCAAGCCCTTGCTAGTGCATCTCTATTTCTGATTCAATATCAAAACTTTTTAAAAATGATAAATGCTTGTCTAATAAGTCATAAACTCCATACACAGGTATCGGTACTATAATTTAGTGCTTCAAAACAACAGAAATGAACACCAGCTCCCAATTTAATAGGGCAAGAAATTTGCGATTAGCCAAACTATAACAGACTCAAAACAAGCAGCCATGAAAGGATTCTTAACAAATGAAGGCTTCTGTGTGTACTAAATGGCATCATCTTCTGAGGTAGCTTGTTAAGACCCCCAGTTGTTTTCTTTTTAATTCCATTTAGAGAAATGGAACGAAGGCTTACTAAATTCCATAGAGTTCAAGTTGCGAACCACAATCTCCAGATTGTACGAAGGTATGTGAGGGTAAAAGCCACAGCACCTGTTTATAGTCTGAGAAACAAGAGGACTTAAACTTGCCTCCAACAGCTTTGCAGGGTTTTATTTATTAATTTTAAAAAAAATTTTTTTTACAGGATTTCATTCTTTCTTTTTGAGCCATTTGGCTGCTAGCTTTTATTTTTTATGGATATCTTAAATGTGAAGCTGGAGGGTTAGCCAGTAGCTATTAGGCAAAGTTCATCCACACCTGACAAATGGGTTCAATACTTTGTTTATGGCTTAGCTGACAGAGGTAATATAAAAGGAGGACAAATATTTAGAAAAAAAAAAAAACAGCAATACAGTAACTGATGACCAAAAAAACCCACACACCCACCCACCCACCCACCCCCCCACATTTTAATTTATGTGTTGGCTTTGTCTAACCAGTACATACCATGCTAAATCTTTCCACATTGTCTACAGGCAGAACTGAATGGACGGATGCCAAGAAAAAGATACGTTCAGGAAACTACAATCTCTAGCCACAGACAACAACTTCCAGCCTCTCCTGATAGTGATAATCCAGAGGAAAAAAAAATATATATCACCATTTTTGGTTAATTTATAATTGATTTGGCTGCTTTGCTGCAGATGTTATGGTTGTTGCCAATTTATAAACCTCCCAATGGCCTTGGACCCAATTACCTGCATGTTTTACACAGTTCCATTTGTCAATTACTATCATCCGAGAGAGAGGCCGGCTTAAATTACCTGCAGTACGAATCCTCACAAAAGAAAATGTTCAGTTTCATGTCAGCAGTTTCTTGAACTCTCAGAATAGATATGATCATTGCAACTTTGATGGTACCACTTTTTATCACACACACAAATAAAAAATTAAAAAATAATCCACATTCAGGCCTCACTCACACTGGAAACAAGGGCAATGTTCACTCTGTTGCAAAAGAAAGAAACAACCCTATCATTCTGTAGTCTATTTTAAAGCCCCATCAGTTGGACCAAGGAAAAAATGAATAAGTCAGCCAGTTCTTTATGAGCACAAAATCTCCTGGCAACTGTAGCCAGAGCTATAAAAGATAGAGCTAATGATGTGTGAACAATATGTATACTGTATGCTCTGCACTCCTTTCTCATATGTCAGTAAACTCGGACTGGGGACTGGCAAGTCAGATGCTTTGCATGCATTATTTATGGTAATATGACAAATCAAACTGGCAAAAGTTGAGTATTCGTAAACTAAATAGCTGCATCTGATACACCTGAGTTTAACCATGAATCTGTCCCTGAAACACACTGCTTAGACAGCGTGAAAGAAATACAACAGAACATGATGTGCTATTTATTACCTCCACTAGGGGCAGTTTGTGTGTTGCAGGGGAACAGGCTTTTGGTTACACTCTGGTATATCAGATTTACTTGGAGGTTGGACACGATTCTGATAGTCGTTTTGTGAGTTTAAAAAAAAAAAAAAGGGTCACCAGGATATGTGACACAGAAAATGGTACAAAGTGGATTTAAACAACAAGAATACTTTGATTAAGATAATTTCTGGTATCATACCCATACCAATTTGCTCATTTGGTGCACACACACAAAAAAAAAAAAAATATGCACAGGAGATCGAACTTGACAACGGAAGAGTCTAGGAGCCATTCCGGAGAAGAGACTTTGCTGCAGACTTGTCACATAAATCAGTGCTGACCTGGCTACCAATGGTAATGCAAATCACTGTGATATTACACTACATAAATATGTTTGCTGCTACATTTAGCTACTTCTGCTAATAACATTAATGATACCTCTTTTCCACTGTACAACAGAGCCCTGCCGTATCCGTACCAAGCCCTCATGGTGCGGTTAAGGAGAGCCTGGGTTGTTTTTCCACTGCAGAGTCAACTGACGTCACACGCAACGAAAGACAGTTGTTATTAATCATTGTTATTAATTAACTCAGTTTGCCAAAAGATGAGCAAACAAACGGTGGTCAAAAATTAACAGACCAACGGTACAGCTATATTTTGTAAATATATTTAGGAATTTCTTTATAATCCACAAATTTTACTGATTATATCGACTTAATAAAGTTCAATTAGTTCTGTTGAAGGGGAAAAAAAGGAGGTTTTAAAAATATGATTTGCCAAAGATATTCCGTTTTAAGGATAGTTGTTTTTTTTTGAGTTGTTTTTTGTTTGGGTGCTTAAAAAAAATAAGATGTGCAAGCACATATATATATATATATATGTAGTGGTACAGCTGTATTTTGTTTTACTATATTTCTGTAAACAAGTTAAGATTTATTTATTTTTTTTATTTCCTGCATTTTTTTCTTTATATTAGTATAATAAAAGTCAAGGATGAGAAATTTTTCAGTTAAGTGTACCCATGGTTTATGCCCATTTGCTTCAAATCATCAGAAATTCAAGCATAACCTTTCTCATTTCTGATGGTTGACTACAGATCCACCTGAATACTGGTCTACTTGTGCCCTGCTCCTAGACACCTGCTCCTTCTCCCCTAATAACTACCACCTACCCCTCTTGAGTACCAACTTACGTCCTATGCCTCCCCTCAGCGCACTACCTTCCTTGTCATCTATCGTCCCCCTGCCCCCCCCCTCATTCTTTTACCAACTTGACTACCTCCTCTCCTCCCTCTACCCCACCCTTTCATTCTCCTAGGCAATTTCAACCTCCACCTACATTGTTCCCCCATTGCTTCTGCCCTCCACCCCCTTAACAACTTGTTTAACCCCCTGCTTTTCCCCTACCCCCTACTGACACATCTAGTAATACCCTGGACCTTATCTTCCTCTCTGGTTGCAAGGCATCATCATCCATCATAACTGCTCTTTAACCTCCCTCTGACCATTTTTTCCTCTTCTTCACCATCTCCTTACCCCCTCACCCTCACTTCCTATCCACTGCCATAAACTCTGCACCCTTGACACCGGTTCCATGATTCTCTTTTTCGTTGCCTGCCCCTGATCACTGATTTCTCCTCCCTTTACTCAGACTTAGCCTATTCCATCATATCTACTGCGCTATCTTCTTCCTTCAACTCCTTAGCACCCCCACATCCTTATTCACCTTCACTTACAGCGGGCTGAGCAACTTTGGAAGTCTTCCCCCTCACCTTTGAGTCTCCAAGCCTACCACACCCTGCCTGCCCTGCTAATTACCGCCCAATCTCTCTTCTCCCATATTTCTTGAGGATCTAGTCCACTCTCGCCTATCACACTACAATTCCCTCTACCCCCAATTTCAACGTGGCTTCCATCCCTCCCATTTCACTGAGACTGTCCTCCTGACTCAACAATCATCTGGCCAACTCCTCCTATGCGTGCCTCTGCTCAATTCTCATTCTCCTTGATCTTTCCTCTGCCTTTAACACCCCATCCTCCTCGCCTCTCTTTCTAGCATCGGTATCTCTAGCACATCCCTTGGCTGGCTACAGTCATACCTATCTTCACGCAACTTGCTTTCAACAGCCTCACTTTCCACCCCTCCCCTCTGACTGTCAGTGTCCCCCAGGGTTCTGTCCTTGGACCTTTGCTATTCCCCCTGTATACCTCACCTCCTGAAGCATTTATTTCTTCATTTAACTTCCCCCATCATTTCTTTGCTGATGACACCCAGATTTTCTTTTCGTTCTCCTCCTTTACCCCCGACCTTGCTGCCCATATATCAGCTTGTTTGGTTGCTATCCAATCTTGGATGGCGCACCAATACCTCCTCAACCCATCAAAAACTGAAATCCTTTCCTTACCCTTCCTCTCTTTTCCCCCACACTGCCCCACCCTCTCATTCCCTCCCTTGTCCCTCATTCCAACCCTCTCTGCTCATAACATCTGGGTCATATTCGATTCCACCCTCTCCCTTTCTGACCATATCTCAGCCATAACACGCATCTACCATTTCCATCTATTCAACATCTGCAAAATACACCCCTCCAGTTCATTTTCTGCAACTAAACTCTCAGTCCACTCTCTCATCTTCACCCAGCTTGACTACTTGTAACTCCCTCCTCCTTGGCCTTCCCTCTTACACCTTTTACACCATTGCAACAAATTCCAAAATGCCTCTGCCCGTATCATATTCAACCTCCCCTGCTCCTTCCATACCTCCCCTCTCCTCCTCCAGCTACACTGTCTCCCTGTCTATTATTGTTGCCTGTTCAAATTCCTTACCCTTGTATGCAAGTCTCTCTGGTCTTGCCCCACCTTATCTGGCTGTACTGATCACCTACTATGTTCATCCACATCCCTTACGCTCCCAATCCCTATTGTCCCTCTTTGTCCCACCCTCGTGCTGTGCCCAATCCCGTTTCCGTTCCTTTACCCTTCTTGCTCCCCTTCATTGGAATAGTCCCACTCATATAAACAGTCACCCACACTATGCAGTTTTCTCTCCTCCCTCAAAACACATCTCCTCTCCAAGCCCATCCTACTAATACTTCTGGCCCTTGACCTCCTGTTATTCATATTACCCTCTGCTTTCATATTAGCAACTAATTTGTACCTCCCCACACTACAAAAAAACTTACATTCTTTATCCATTTTTCTTAGTTATCTTAGTTATCCATTATTTGGTTTAAATTTGTAAAGCACTTTGGTTAAGGCACTACAAAAATGTAAATAAATAAATAAAAATTACGAAAATCCTTACCCCACCGCTGGCTCCACTTGGCTCGCAGCCGGGTGAGGCCAGAGATTCACAGTTTGGTTCTCGCTCGGCTCAACAAACAGCCTGTGGAGAACCACCCATACCTGTACCGCACCGAGCCATCTCTGGTCGGGTGTGCCAGTGGAGAAGGGGTATTAGATAGCATGAGCTTAATATCCAGTTTGGCCAAGTTGCACAGTTGAAAAAGAATAACTTGCAGTCAGTAGGTCAGGAAATATTTTACACAGCGGAAGGATTAACCTAGATGTCAGAGATCCTTGGATCCGGCCCACTTAACCCTTTGCAGTCCATTTATTCAGCACCTGTCAGGCGCGTCAGGTCCAATTTATTTTCACATGCGCTGTTTAAAAGTTATTTTATTCAAAGTAAAACATTGGACCGGAAATGGGAAAATTGTAATATTGGACCTGGTCTGACATAGGACCCCAAAGGGTTAAAATTCTTTGTTTTTCCTTCTCTGACCTCACATCTATAAACCCATGTGGTTTGTGCTTAACCTTTGCAGGTCTCCCTTTTTTCTGCTCTGAAATAATTATATTTCCTTACTAGTAGTATTATTTCATGTAAAAAATAGGTGACCAGGTATCCGAGATATGAAGATTTAAAAGTGCTGCAATGGCATTGGCAGATTTACCATTAAACTCAGTATAAGCACATCGGGCTTAAACGTTCCATTTCATTGATGCTTAATGCCTCAAAGCACTTGACACTGACTACCCCTATACCACCTTGGAATGTGAAACTTGTATAAAACAGAACACTTTAATTGACCCCACCCCTTAAACAAGAATGGATGAAGATGTTCAATCCAGCTTGTACTGTATTTTAGCAATTTATTTTATAAGCTTTCAGGTCGTAGGAGTCTCTCTACTGTGTATCACAGTGCAGCCCACGTACCAGTGAGTAGTTACAACACTATTATTCTTGGGGTGTCTTAACTGTACTTAAACTATCATCATACTTTATTCAGTTTCTTTTACATTTTACAGCTTTAAAAACTTATATTAAATTTATATTCACTCCTATATTGTGTCAATTTAATTTTTTTATTTATTTATTTTTTTTAACCAAAATGCCCAATTTTAATGTCATGTCCTCCGAGTCACCAGCACCAGCAACTTAAAAAGCGAGATTGGGACTACATTGACATGACTCAGCCTGCATTCATCGTGGTAGCGCCTTTACTAGGTATGGCATTATTACTGTACTTCCCAAACATCTTATTTTTAGCCTGCTATGCACCTGATCCTACAAGCTAAATGTAGGACCTTTAAATCCATGAATATTGCATCCAGTTGTATACTGGATTTAAAGATAAGCAGGGGACCAACCTTACAGTGTGTTAATTCCAAAGGAAGTTTCAGTGTTTACAAAATGTTTACTGGCAACAAAATAATTCAAAATATGCAGAAAAACCATGTGCTTTTCCATATGACCATATAAAAAGCCAGCATTTACTCTTACAGAAGAGTTTTGCCAATTTGTATGTGTAGGATGTATTATTCTGTGATACATAATCATGGTCTGAACACGTGCTTACCACAATATTTTTTGCAGCGTATTTTTGCAGTTTTACCATGCTTTTCCAATGGTTATACAATGCATTTACCAAAGTTTACCCTGGTTTTCAATGTTTATTAATATGCTTTACCATACATTTCTGTGCTTTACTCTGCTTACTGATGTTTTCACTGTGTTTTATTACATTTTGCTATGTTTTTACTATGGAAAAAAACTTTTATAAGTGTCAGGCACAAGTTCAGCAAGCAAGCTCAGAGCTCATGAGGATACGTCTGAAACACTCATATAATATTGTAAATGCATTTGCCAATTTTGAAAAGTACACTAAAAGGCTGACACTTACCACTCCCCGAAATGATGGTGGTATTATGCCACAGTAAATGGGGACAAACGAACTGCAGATTAGTGCCTGTGGAGACACGAGATCACAAGTCTGTTGAATGACATGACTGAACACCGTGGATTATGGAAAAAGAATCCACTGACATCAGACCCTCTGCCACTGTGAAGTCAACTGGAGGACTGCTAGTCTGAAAACAGTTTTAACAAGTCCTAGTGCCGGCATTAACAGTTCAGTTGCAGATGTTAAGTGTACGAATGTTTGTTTTTAACATTATTAATTGATAATTTGATAATGGATACTATTTAATTTACATTTTAATCACATTTAATTTCTTACCTGTTTCTATTGTTTATGTTCTGTATGGTTCTCTATAGTGGTTTCTGATTATACTATTGTGTGCCATGCTTATAAACTAGTTCAGAAAACAAATGCTTCCTAGAGACTACTCAAGGAAGATGGTAGGGAAAGAAGGAAGCATATTAGCATTGCACAGGCCGCAGAGCACAGTACTTCACAGCTCACAGAGCAATACTTATATACCTTTCCATCTCACTTACAATATTCATACCCTGGATAAGCATGGCAAATAATGCTTTTAATAGGAAAATATACAAAATGTCCCTTTAATTTACATGATAAAACTGAAAACATATTACTACACTAAAGTAAAATGACTACAAAGTTGGTCCATAAAAGAGGTGCACAAATGTCATATTTGTTTAATCAGAAAAGGGACTGACTAGAACATCAAAGATTTCCCTAGTGAATTACACTGACAAAAAGAAGAATCTCTGCATTCCAGAAGAGCTGCCAGGTGATCACTCAGATACAGTGGTTGTACTGCAAGATGTGCTGTTGGGTCACTCTCCCCTTACCTGGATAAGCTCCTCCTTGGAGCTGAACTCAGACACCAGGACGTTTTCCCCGTCGGACACGCGCGTGAGAGAGATGCACAGCCGCCCCGTTGCCAGCTCGTGGGCGTTCTCCGGTAGGTTGTTGTAGAGCCCGTTTCGTAAAATCTTTACCAGGTTAAAGGTTGGGTGCAGGGGGCCCAGGTTCCTCTTTCTGGCTTCTTTAGCTACATCCATAACATCTGCACAGCACTGGGCTTAATACACAGAGGAGAAAAAACAAAACAAAACCATTACTGTGGACAGAACTGTAATAGAATCAATTAACAATATAAAGGCCTGCCAAATAATGGCAATGTGTATTTGGAGCATGATAAGACACACATGCACAGGCTACATGAGCTTGCTTACGGGAGAAGTGCCAGCACAGTTATCACTTTGATATTGCCCGATAAAATCAATGACATTATATAACTGATTTACCTATATTTCATTATTTTATAATTCTTCTCCAGCTGGGACAGAGGGGTTTATTTATTAAATCATAATGTTTTCTGATGTAAAAAAAAAATACGCTATTCTATTTCAAAAGCTGTTCAGCAAAATGGCTTAAAGTTAACTGCATGAATTAATTTAAAGTATTTTAACATTGTATTTGGTACTAGCTACTGCTTTATTGTATGTCCTAATTGATGACACAAAAATATTCTTCCCTCCACATTAAAAGCCTATCCTTACAACAGGTCTCTTTTCTGTGTTTTTTAGCATGAAAGGAGAAGGAATCAATCGAGACAGCAAGTTTAAAGACCATGACTGGCTTACAGTGAAAGCAATTTGCTTCAGAAAATGAATGAGGCTAGGACCATTGAACAGATGAATTCAGCAATAAACAATACAACCAGACATGCTGGAAATGTGAAGCAAAATGCAATGGAGTGGGTGTTAAAAAGCACTGTACGCAAGGCCAGGGAGATGAACAAAATCTAGCTGACAATGCCTTCTGCACACTGTACCATTGCTATAATCAATCAAAAAACATTGTTCATAAAGACATTTAAGTGTGTATTTGTATTGAGTTTTATTGGGACCCTACACCTTGAGCTTAGGGTTTGCTGATTTTAAGTGAAAATACAATTCTACAGTTTAAATAATTTAAAGAACACATTTCCTGATAAAACAGATTTACCGCAGGACTGAAGTTCTCAGTGATTGAAAAATAAGGCAAACAGCTATGCTAGCTACATTTCAAGGAGTACTAACCAATACTTTATAATTCGTTACACTACACCTTATTAGCTTTCTTTACTAGGGGCATTATTTTATTATTATTTTTAAGTTCTTGACTTGTTTTTTGTACGTTAATTTTATGATATGCAAATATACTGAATGAAATAATGCATCCTCAAGAAAAACAGGCACCAGTGATAATACTTTCTTTTTTTTTAAAAGGACTAATTGCAGTAAGATATGTAGCTCACACTAGTAGTCAAACTAAGATAACTACTAGAAAGACAATACTTAGAAACAAGAATAGTTCATTGAAATTTACAGGATGCCTAAAAGTAGCAGAAAAACGATTCAGAATCTAACCGAGTTACATAGCTTTGCAAACTATGTCAACAACCCAAAGTAACCCCTTGTCTGAACTGATTTCACCTGTAGAGTCAGCTCACACTAGCAACCAATTGCATTGCTCTGAGTGGAAGCATTACTGGTCATGAGACACTGTAGAGATTTATGGGAGCAAGATAATCTGATGAAAATGAACCTTTTACGTGGCTTGTATTTGTTCTGGCTACAGTAAAAGGTAGACATGTGGAAAGGCCCCCATATCTCGATATGAAAACCTCACAAAACAAGCAAATGCTATCAGTATCTGTCCTTGTTTGCATTTCTATATTGCACACTGACAATGCCATTATAAAACCCTTAACAAAATCTCATTCTTTGATTTTTCCATTACATTATCAAACATAGTTACATGCAAACAATTTTAAGTTATTTTGGGAGGTTACCCTATGAGTCAATTTAATTATTTCTGAGAATTATTTATTTGTTTGTTTATTCAAAATTTAAAATTGGTCTGAACAGCATAACATTACTGTACCTTATAAACTGCAATGACTGTAGAAGTGATGCAAGTTTCAGGAACCCCTTACTAGTAACATGGGGATCTACATTCCGGCTGGGAATTCAGTAAGAAATGTTGTTAGAACTGAAAGCAGGCCTGGCATTATGGTGCTGGCTGTATTAGTGAATAGCAGCAGATTCCGTTTGCATGTTAAAGTTGCTGGTGGCACACAGCTGTACACTACAAAACGGGCACCCAGTTGGCGCTTGAGATGCACCTTGGCTCTGACTTGGCACGAAAACCATACAGCTCTGGTATGAATCCCGAATACTGACAGTTAGTCATTTGTAATTATTATTATTTATTTATTAGCAGTTGTATACAAAATAAAATACATTTCAAGAATTACAGTACAATTAACATTACAGGCATCTTAAAGTGCCAACGAGGCCAATACACTGTAAAGACTCCACATGCGAATGACTTTAATAAGTGTGGCTACAGCGACTTCAGGTTAAGGCATATCCGGCTGCTTGTCACTACGACTGTACTTTGTACACGTTTGATTCAGCAATCTTTCTAGACGCACGTACTGCGGATTTAAAACTGCCAGTCTGTTTTACAACGAACGTAGACAATAGAAAACCAACGTTACATTTTATTCAACAGCCTACTTATCGTTAAAATATGTAAACAAAACAAAAACAAAACAAAAAAAAAAAAAACAGATTATAACATTTCTAAAGCAAATGCTAATTCTATGAACATGCATTACAGAAAACGATGTAGGTACAAAAACCTGCGATGGCATGAGCAAACACATGAAATAATGAAATAGAAACGCATACCTAGGCAGGCACCACACACCAGAGCAGCTGCAGTTAGGGCACCAGCAGATGCCCCGTAGATCTTGTTGGCATCTCTGATCAGGTAGGGAGCTTTTTCTTGAAAGCAACTTGCAACACCGACGTGATACACCCCCAAAAACCCACAACCGGCAAAAGAGACATTCCACCCTCCTTCCAAATCAAACATCCTTGGAGTCAGATCCTTTACTAGACTGGGGCTTAAAGCAACAAAAAACAAATATAAATAAATAAATAGCAGAACTCAAGACAGCACAAAGTGTAGCATTATGTTATTCTACTGGTTTCGCATACTAGTATAACACAACACGAAACCTACGCAAAAAAAGAAACCGACGAAATACACACAAAGACCATTTGGTATAATACAAACCTGATTTAAATAGGGCCCTGCCCACTCCTCATTTTCTACCTGTTATTTCACCACGAGAGTGAGCCAATCCCGCAAAGCTGCTAAGCATGGTGTCATTCAGCTCATGCATATTCAAATTTAAACTGGCGGAGCAAGCATACTTACACGGCTGCTGAAAATACAGCGTTTGCTGTGGAATATGTCAATAGTTTGTATAGTTTTCCATTATGATATATCTGCAATTTAAAATATGAACTGTTGCATTTTAAACATGTTCTCTTTTTTTTTGTTTGTTTCAAAGACAATAACTGTGTGTGTGTGTGTGCGCGTGCGTTCGTGCGTGTGTATGTTCGTTTCTTATTCATATACCATTGGAAAGCATGTTGTTGACTTTCGGACACTTAAAAAATAGCTTAGATAAAATGAACACTAACTTTTTTTTTTTTTTTTTTTTTTAGGAAAACACACTTGTTTCCCTTAGTTTAACTTCAGCACTTCTGAGAGGTCTAGAACTTTGCAGTTTGAACTCGAGTCTAAAGGTCCCCATCACCAGAACTGGAGGATCTCAAAATTATACCAGCTACCTTTCTAGACATGCTGCAGTATGAGGCGCCTTTCAGAAAAAAAAAAAAAAAAATCATTCATTCAAGGGTCATCTATATTGGTTCACTGGCATGTGTATTTGTTTAATGTGTTATATTTATTGGTTTACTGTGGCATATATATATATATATATATATATATATATATATATATATATATATATATATATATATATATGTATATGTTCGCTGGCATATGCATCGGTTTTCTCACGCATGCATTGGTTTGCTGGCACATATATAGTAAAATAGTTCTAAGTAAGCACAATTTAGACAGCCTCTGGTCCTCTTTATTAGCACAATTCGCCTTTGTTTTATTTATTTATATCCTGTTTTCCTGTGGGACACTGTAAAACTGAAATAAATACTTCACATTGATTAAAAGACACTGTGAGGTTTTTTCTTTTTTAAATGTAAACACAATGGACACCGATAGCCGGTGCACAATTAAAGCGAAAGGCCCCATTGCACATTTGCTGCCGGCTACCGGCTAATGCAGCAGGGAAGATCTCAAATAAATAATATAAATATTTCTAAATATTAAATAATATCAACATTAAACCAATAGATATGCCATTGAACCAGTGCATATATGAGTGAACCAATACATAAGCAAACCAAAATGAATGACCATTGAATGAATAATTTTTTTTTCCTGAACAGCGCCTCACACTGCTGTGAAGGGTAGGTCAAGAATTCAAGGTAATAATATCTTCTGTGCAGGGGAGGAGGCATGGGTGCATATATGGAAATCAACACTGCCTTGACTGAACTTCAGAAACAATTCAGTCTCTGGCACACAGAACAGAAATACATTGTAACGACCCTGGCGTGTTATGTGTAGGGAATGGGACACGCTGTTTGTGTGCGTGTGTGTGTGTGTGTGTGTGTATGCGTGCAATAGAGTAAGGGTTTATGTTTGTGTGTGTGTGTGTGTGTGTGTGTGTGTGTGTGTATGGGGGGGGGGGGCAGCACCCTCCCCCGAGGCTATAAGGGCAGGGGTGGGTCAAGCCTCGAGGAGAAGAGAGCACAAAGACTTGACTGGAGTGGTTGCTGTACGACTGTGGGGGACAGAGATGGAGGCTGAAAGTGAGGGCCTGAGCTCTGAATTTTGCAATGAACCCCTGAAGTGTATTTGAGGTGTGAAGGAAAAGGAACGTCAGTGATTGGGAGAAAAGAAGAGAGTGTAGAGTTAACGAAAGAGAAAGGACGACTGGGAGAGAAAGGAGATAGTGTTTTATTATTTTGGCATGAGCCCGGCCCAAACAGGGATTTGTTGTGTTACCAGACCTTAATAAAAAGTAAACTGGTTAGTCTGGAATCCCATCTGGTCTCCCCGAGTCTTACTTCACTTAACAATGCGAAGATCGGTAAAATATTTTAAAAAGAACAGTTATGTGTGTCATTATAGGGACCATACAGTTTAGTTTATGTTGATAGACAATAAAAGTAGATAAACAATAAAACAATGCCAGATTTATCACAGTTTTTACACTAAGTGCAATTTATATGTTTAATGTTACAAAACTAGCAACAAAACAATATGAGGACATTTTTAAGTGTCCTGTGTTAGAGAGTAAGCATTTTGTTTGCTTTTTTAAATATTTTCATAACCATAACTATTTTATTATCTTTGCAATCATTCTAAGTGTGTTCCTAAATCTCTAAATCTGCCTTTAGCTGGCTTTGAGCCTGTCTGAGAATGGTGGCACTGATCAGATTTCCTCATTCAGTTCAGCTACCAGACTTCCCAGCTAGATCATTATAGAGAGATAACAGGTGGGGCTGAGTTGAAAGATCTAAACGGTTCAGTGCCATCCTGGTAAAGAAGAAAACAAATCTAATAACCCAAAACCACTCAGAATGCTTGAGATTGAGGGTATGTACCTATCCTACCTCCTCTTAATAAAGATATAGGTGCTTATGTTTGAAACGTACCATATATGTTTTTGAGGGTGTACAGTGTAGCCTAATGTCACGTTGTGTTTTTTTTCCACATCATAATGGGGTTAGTCATGGTAGTTGCATTATTGTGATGGGATCAGTATCGTCACAACAGAGCAGTTTACACATCTGCATACACTTCAACCAAGTAATAAAACAATCTTCTAACAATAAATGGCTTTTACAGGTGTAGTACGCTCAAAACACTCACGCAAAAAAAAAAAAAAAAAAAACACTCTTGGGAGTCCTGATGGAAATATAATGAGTTCTGATTGGAAATCCCGCCCCCCCCAGACGGCTAAACATGAATCCGGACCTGTCACCAAGGGCCAGCACAAAACCGGATCAACACTGCACTACAGTCAGGATTAACATTGTCATCGCCATTTGTTCACCACTATAGCAACTATTGTACTGCTCTACACACACTGACAGCACTCACTTTGGACCTGTGATCGTGTGTGTGTCTAATTGTGTGTGTTAAGTACTGTGCTTATTATTTACAGGACTGTAACTCTTTTTCACCACTGTGCAATACACATTGTTGTGTATTGCAAGCTCTTATTATTTACTGGCTGGTCATCAGACAATTGGATTATAAAAATAAAACAACCCATTTCACCTGTACTTTGTTGTCTGTTTGTTCTTTGGATTACTGAACAAGCACCGCACCTATTATACACCTGCTACAAGTGGTGACAGAGTGGGATGGATCGCAATGCACTGGCGGAGCTGCTGAAGGCACTGGAAAGCAGACGGGACATAGAGGAGAGAAGGAGGGAGGAGCGTTACACTACGCTCATTGAAAGGGTAGGACTGGCATTTTGCACAGCACCAGCCCCTATCACAGCACCAGTAATGTCGGCACCAAAGGCTCGGGCGATGAAGATGTCAGCGGCGGATGACCCAGAGGCGTACTTGGTGGCATATGAGCAGCTGGTTACCACTGCGGCTTGGCCACAGGAGTTCTGGGTAAGCCAGCTGGGACCCTGCCTGATTGGGGAATCTCAGGCAGCCTACTAGGCGATGAGCGACCTCAATGTCGCCAACCGACTAGGTCAAACAGGCCATCCTCCGTCGTGTCAACATAATGTCAGAAACCCATTGGGCACAGTTTAGGGAGTACCGAAGATCCCCGGAGGCATGTTCCAGGGTGGTTGCAGAGCAGTTGTGTGACCACATGATGCACTGGCTGACACCCGAGAATAAAACCGTGGTACAAATGGGGAAAGCAATAGTGGTGGAGCAGTTGTGCCATGTGATCAGCGCCAATACCCAGGCTTGGATACAACGCCATAACCCCGACAGCCTGGAGGAAGACGTGAAACTGGTTGAAGACTTTTAGGACTCCCTAGTTTCTGCCTGGATCAGGATACTGTTGCTCCTGCCTTTCAGAACAGCCGACCCCTACCTCTCTCTTCTCCAACACCACCAGCACCATCAGTTCCAGGACCCAGACCTCCGAGACCACTGACCACAATGGGTCCCCTTCCCTCCCCTCCATGGAGACCAAGGTTGGCCCCCAGCTCTCCTGGACGGTGTGTCGTGGTGGCCACAAGGTCAGGTGGCCATCTCCTGTATCCATGGAGACACGGCGGCATACCCCACCCTAAAAGTATACTTATCAGTAGGACTGATAAAACGTCACCTCGTAGTAGAGATGGCGGAAATGTTGCCACACCCAGTTATTCTGGGCCGAGACTGGCCAAAATTCAAAGCATTGATGCAAAGAATGGCAGTCTCAGCCGCTCATGTAAATGTGGCAGGAAAAAAGAATAGGGAATGAATTGGTAACGTGTTTCCTTTTCACCCTGAAATGTTTTACCCTATTTTCCATCCTAGAAAAACAAATAAGGAGCGATGGACCGCAAAATGGGAAGGAGCATCTTTGAGACAAGGCCGTTGGACATCCCAGTACATAAATGCGCTGGAGTTGCAAACAGTTCATTGTTCTTGTACACATTCCCGCCAATACCATTGCTTTCCTGGAGAAAGTACCAAGAGGAGGTGACAGTTCTCCTGGTAGTCCCCAGGTGGCCCAGGATAATCTGTTTTTCACACCTTTGCCACTCTAACTGTGGGTGTGGCCCTTGAACAAGACCATCTGTCCACCTTGGGGCTCAGACACAGTCGTCAGTACACTACAGAATGCAAGGGCCTACTCCACATGGTCGTTTTATGCCTAAAAGTGGAAATACTTTCAGAATTGCTGTATGACCAAAGGTCATGACCCCATTTATTGCCCTATATGAATTATTTTACAGTTTCTGCAAGATTTGCTAGTCAGGCAGGTGCCCCTCTATGCTGAAAGTGTACCTAGCAGCAATATCTGCATGCCACATCCCCATTGATTAAGTCTTCCCAGGCGCTCATCTTTTGGCGACCCGTTTTTTAATGGGTGCTCAGCGGTTACGTCCTCCTAGAAAGGATGTCCTCCCTGAATGGAGTCTAGATGTGATATTGGAGGCTAACACTAAGGCCCAGTTTTTAGATTATACATTCCATAGAGCTGAAGTATCTCTCTTTGAAGACAGCCTTTCTATTAGCCATCACCTCTGCTAAGTGGGTTAGTGAGCTACAGGCTCTGTCAGTGCACAGTGCCTGTATGCATATTTGAGATGATGGAAACAGGGTATCGTTGCGCACGGATCCTGCTTTCCTCCTTAAGGTGGTGATGGTTTTCCACTTAAACTAGTCAGTGGAACTACAGGCTTTTCATTCCCCTCCCTTTTCTACGGAGGAGGATCGGAGATTAAATTCCCTCTGCTCGGTTCAGCATTGAGATGTGGATAGGACAAGAGCACTGTGTCAGTCTGATCAACTCTTCATCTGTCATGGTGAAAGGACTCTGGGTCAAGCTCTCTTGAAGAAGCGACTGTCCCGCTGAATTGTGGACACAGTTTTGACTGCATATACTAATGCCGGCTTAACCCCACCTGGACTGGTCGACACTCACTCTACCAGAGGAGTGGTCACGTCATGGGCCCCTTTCTAATCACTCGCATTCGCAGGTCCAATGGAAAAGAGAACGTGTTCTCCGCGGAGTGACTATTTAATCCCTCGGTATGCGGGACCGAGGACATCACTCCCAGGAGGGACCTATCGGCAACTTTATTATAAAATGTTCAGTGAATACCCGACCTGTGGCAGGCATATCCCAAAAGTATTGGTTGTTGGTCGTCTTCTCTTTCAATGAACCGGGGTTACAATCCTAACCTAACGTTTATCGTTGTGGTTATGTTATTTTCACTTGTTTAACAGAGTTGTCCTACAGATTTTCTTTTCAACATAAAATATCCAAATAGGGAATGAGTGTACACTGATAGGAGGTCCATCATTTAAAATCTCCTTGATTTGTAGCAAAGAAAAAAAAAAATATCTTTAAACCAGTCAATTAGTATTTTTCTCTTTATTAGGATACAGAGAGAGGGAGGTAGTGATTTGGAAAATAATTGAACTGATAATTTGCTTATTTAGATCTTTTTAATTGTTTTCAGAGTACAAGTTACTTACAGAATATTTAACTTTTTGACACTTCCTTTTTAAAAAAAAGAAAAAGGGGCGGAGGGAATGTTTAGAAATTTCGTGCACATTTTGTTATTGATATCAATATCACACAGTTAAAAAAATATAAAATAAAGTTATAAATATATGATATATATATATATATATATATATATATATATATATATATATATATATATATATATATATATATATATATATATATATATATGCACTCGCCCTTACATTGTGGTACTGATGCTGAACCAAGGAGGCAGCAGAAGCAGCACACCGAGCATCGATGCGCGAATCCCATTACATCATTTTGTCTGGATCTGATTTGCTGAAGGTCAGAGCTTTCAATACAGCACGGTTTTCCATCAATCCAGTTTATTTCGTAATTTTCTCTCGTTTAACAGATCCCTAGCAGCGCTTCTCAAACCCTTGAAGCTAATAATACAAAGCATCAGGATGGCTGAGAGCGACGCAGGAACCCCGAGCACCCCTGCAGAGTTTGAGAGCAAATACTTTGAATACAATGGAGTGAGGCTCCCTCCCTTTTGCAGGGGAAAGATGGAGGAGATTGCTAACTTCTCTTTAAGGAGTAGTGACATATGGATTGTCACGTACCCCAAATCAGGTAAATAGTGTCATTTAAGTTATATATAAGACAGCAATGGCAATAATACTAATACAGCAGTAAAATATGACGATGTTGCCATTTGACTTCGCTTCATGGAAAACATCCAAACGGACTGGTTTACTTGTGTATGCACACCTGCATGCGCACACATTTTTCTACTTTGCTGTTTAAAAATTGTTGTCATTTGAATGTAATAATAATGTATTCTGCTAACACTGGGTTGGTGTGATGTCATATAAACGCCCGTTTATTTTTTTAAATATATTTGTTTATTTTTGATTAACGAGGAACTAACTACTACATTTCATGAATGCGCTGCATGTGGAAGTTGATAATGAACAAAAATCATTCGCAGAATAATTTTACGTTGCTCTTTCCTGCAATGGCCTTAGCAGTAATCAATGCATATTATAGCAAGACTGGTAAATACATGTTATGTACAGGAAGGAACTCTGTTGCGTACAACGCAGTTGCAAACCCGTTCATGGGTCACATTTCAATATCTGAAATTTACAATATTGTATAACTATAGCATTATTGGAATTCAAATTTACGCAGTCGCGTCATATTGCAACATTTATTGTACTCCTGTAATATGCAATGTTTTTCTTGTTACATTGGATAGACATCAGAGTGCGAGTGCTGCTGGTGATATGGAAGCAAGGACACCTGTGCTGTAAAGATATTAACACAGTGTGTGCATCCCTTTCTAGGGTTCAAACACAGAGCATTCGAATATATGATGTTTTTTTTTTCTTTTTTAGTGTGATATAAAAAAATACATCGTTTTTTTTTGTAAATACACCACTTATGGCAGGTATTATTGAATAACCCACAACACCAGATTAATTGTTGTTAAAGCTGACACCCTGGGATCCTTCAAGAAGCTGCTTGATGAGATTCTGGGATCAATAAGCTACTAACAACCAAACGAGTAAGATGGGCCGAATGGCCTCCTCTCGTTTGTAAACTTTCTTATGTTCTTATGTTCTTAATTGTGTTAAAGGAAAAGAAAGCTGTTACGTAATTAGTTAGAATCAAGTAAAGTATGTGTAACTGCCTGTTTTTAGAATGTTATGTCTAATCATGTGAGTATGTAACCCTATATGGGACATATTCACAAATACAGCAGTGCTTACATTAAATCTTTGAAAAACAAACAATAAATGTTATAGAACTAGCAAGAAACTAGGAAGGAGCATGTAGCAGTGCTTAAATGAAATGCCTCTCATGAGCTTTGTAAGATCAGCGCTTTGTCTTATTTTTTAGAAAAAAAAAAACTTTACATGGTGGTGAATGCTTTGTGAACATGGCTCTGTTTTTTTTTTTAAGAAAAAGTCCAAATAAACAGTATCTGTGAGATCCTTTCAGTACACAGAGGGGCACAAGTGTGCTCTTGCCACTCACAGGTTTGCACTCAGGTTTTTTTTCTTTGCATACAGGAAAATATATCCGAAGGGCATATTACATTTGTCAAGTTGACGCATACTGAAACTTTATGTAATGATGTACATTTATAAAGAATTCTCAGTAACCCTTCAGTAGTATGGCTTTTACAAGTTTGGCTTTTGTGAATTTGGAATAGTCCTTTATCACCCTATCAATTGTATATCTAAAGACTCCTTTGTGCCTCATTGCAATTCCAGACAGTATCTATATCTTTACATAGCAACCTTATATTGACATTGATTACTGCTATGGTATCCTATCAAAAACCTGCATGCAGATGAAGCTTATGCTCACAGTAGCAGAAAATAGGTACACTGTGTTTTATAAATGAGCTTAATAGTACATATGGATTGATGTATAAATTACTGTTTAAAGGCTGACCTCAGCAGACACTTTAAATACAAGGAAATAAAGGAGTGTTTTGTTGTATAGAACCTCTGTCTAATATAATCCTTGAGGGAAAAAAAAACCCTATTCATCAGAGAGCATCCTGTTGATAACAAGCTCTATAACCCTATCGTCTGGGGGAAAAAAATAGCATCATAAATTGTTCTCAGTAAATAACACACAGGACATATTACTTGATTGCATTCCAGGGACATAATGATCAGAACCAGTGTGCTTTCAAAGACATAGGCCTAGTTTACTGTTTGAGGCTATTCAGTTGTGTAGACTAACTTTACTTACAAAAAATGATATTTGTTTAATATCTTGTGTTTCTTTAAAGGAAATATTGGTACACCAGTACATAATCATAGTCATATGAAACATGAAAATGTTCCCCCTGTAATATCTTTCTACTAGTTGGTGTTACCGTTGAAGCTGCCCATGTGCTAAAAAAAAAAAAAAAAAAAAAAAACAGATACCAGGTAGGAAGTGTTGTCTTTATTTTCAAAGCATTTCCTTTAATTAACTTACTATCTTTTGAAAGGAGAAAAAAAAACATGTTAATGTTACAAAATAAAAAAACAAAACACATTGCGAGTGCTTAAGAGAACTTGAAATATATAACAGTTGTTTGGTTTTAGTTTTGTTAAATGAACAGGTGTTTTACCTCTTTAAAAAAAATAGGTGTCAATACACCAATTCTTGGAAATGCACTGTGCAAGTGTCAATAACCCTGCTGTGAGCTTATAATTCTCTGACCCTGTTACATTTGAAATGACACACTGATCAGAAATAGACTCCTAAGAGATAATTACTTTGTACCACGTATATATTCTGTAATCCAGGTCTGTTTAGGATAGAACAGTGTCATTATGTTGTTAGTTGCTGTGACGCATGAACATTTTTCAAATAGACTGGGTCTGTTGCATTCATAGCACACTGCATGTTACAATATATGCCCTACCTCCAAGGTTTATCATTGCCAGTTAATACTGTACACATCCATTGGGACCTTCCGACAAACCAAAACAAAAATCAGTAAATGGTTAAAATGCCTATATGTAAGCTCGAAATGCATTATGGGGAAAGTGTTTTTAAGACACTGGGGTCTGTTCAGTGGCAGCAGATATTGCTCTCATTTAAACCCATAGGGAATGCTTGCACAATTTCAACACCACTTGCTATCATCCTAGTGACGCCCATACCTACAGCACATTTCAGACTGGCTACATCGTGAAAGAAGAGATATATATAGTAAGGTGCTCCCTACAAGATCATTTGCTTTGCTGCATCTTGCTTGCATGTGGAATACAGCGAAACCAGCTAGCTGCAAGGACCTGCCCGATAAACAAAAGCAAATAAACAGACAGGCCTTATTACCAATGTTTGCATTATCTACATTATATTTTGTTGAGTATGAGCTTCCCTCCAAAGGCACGTGCATTGATGCATATTGTATGTACATGCTGTGTGAAGCATGTCTTTGTAAGAGATATCATTTTGTGCATTCTGGGTGAGAGAAATGGAAAAGGAAGCTGTTCTGGCTGCGCAAACCGTGTAAATCCATTTCTTCGATTGATTTCTTATATGTGAATTATAATGTATCTGAAAATGTGATACATTATGGATGTTCAAGTATTATTAGATCATTTTTGTGATTTCGCTATCCAGTTCTGCACAATTTTACAATAAGAGCACTGTTTGAGATTTATCGAAAATGTTCTTACTATCTCATGAATCTTATGCTTAAGAAAAAAATAAGGTACCCTTTACACAGATATAAAGTGTAGGAACAATTCAATAATTGATAATTTAATGTTTATATGGGTTGATTAGTTCTCTTATTAATAATATTTAATTGACGTGTTACAAAGATCGAGGATTTACTATGAACACACATACACGGGCACAGTTTCTTTTAGATATTGTGGTTTTAGATGTACAACAGACCCAGACTGGTTTGTCTGATAACAGTCGCTGTAAAGTTTACGGCAGTCCTCCCGTTGTTGACTCGCTTGCCGTTTGCTTCTTCTTGGTTCCGTTTTTAGGCAGAGTCCCGGAGTTGCAGCTTTGCTTAGTAGAGTGACAGCACCTTGTAGATCATTTGTGTGTCTTGCTTTTTTAACTCACAAATCTTTGAGATTTGTCTTTTTTCTGCTTCCTTTCGTCCAGCAGTTTGTTGTTGCAGTTGTTGACATCTAGATTTTATGTCTTCCTTGCACCAAAGCGTTTGTGTTTGCAGTTCTGCAGTCTCTTCACTGTCCTTTCAACCTCACCCAGTCCAGATGCCCTCCTCCTAGCCTCCGGTCATCTTCTGTTCAGTATTCCTGCCAGGAACCAAACCCATTTTCTTAAGACACGGCAGTTTGCTTTTTTCCCTAAGACACAGCAGTTTCATTAATTAGTCCAGTTATATCATTAATACACGTTCAGGGATTAATATCATATTCAGGGAATATGTCCCACAAAAGGGTTGAAACGTCTGCCGTATTTAGCACACATCTTTGTGTAACTTTTGTTTTACTTGGCATCACATTACTGATTCATTTGTTGGCCTAAAAAAACATCCAAGTTAATGAATCTTACATAAACACTTGCAATTAATGTAGTCAATGTAGATGATGCCTTTTGGCAATTGCATCCATCAGTAAATACAAAATAAAAATGTATCAACCCGCTCAGCATTATACATGTGCAATGTAAAATTAATTAATGAACAAAAAAAATAAGTGTACAGCCGATTTATTTTTATTTTTACTTGCAGTATGATTAAACTCCATTTAAAAGCTGATTAGTACTTTGCACAGTTCCATTCACAAAATACCAAAATGATAGAGGTTAATGCGGTTGGTACTGTGAAAAGGGAGAACATATACTGCCACAAGTGTTGGCAAGATGAACGTCAGATTGTAAACAAAACCCACTCTTCTGGGAGGATCATGTTCCAGGATATCTCCCTCCTCTTGATGTATAGTCCACACAAGCACACCGAAGCCTGCCATTTTCTTAGAACAGCGAATAGGCTACAAAAGTGATTGATCTGTTTTCCAACCAGTAAGTAGCCTATCCTGTTCAGATGACTTAACTATACAATTTAATGTATGCATTACAAATAACCAAATATTTAAATGATTGGATAATTAAACATATAATTTTTTTAATTATTACTATTGGCTTAAATACAGAAATTATGCTAGGAAATTATACCGTTAAGATACATCCCATTCTTCGCCTGGTCTGTGGCACGTGCCAATTATGATGCCAGTAAGGGTCAGTTAACGGCACAATACAGATTTATGAATCAGATGAATAATAAGTTAAAGAGATAATTGGTCTCTAAGGTCACATTATTCTGACGTCACAATGAGTGATGTTTTTTGACTGTAAATGCTGTTTATGCATCACCTGATGAAATACTGTCATGTGAAACATTCTTACTGGCACGGTGTTGTGTTTTCTTTTGATTTTGGAACATTGGAATTAGGTGTGGTGTTCTATGCACGGGATGACATCTGAACACATGCTAAGATTTACTGGAATTCTGGCAAATACTTAATTGGTTGATTTCTGATATGTGATTTATAATTTCTATTATATATATATATATATATATATATATATATATATTATAGATGCCAGTTTCTGAAATTCCTTTGCAGTCAAGCACCCTCGCCCTCACCATCCAAAATGTAAAACATTATATACTAAAAACTATAGTAAAAACCCTTTATGTAATTTCCTGCTGCAGCACAATAGCTTCATACTCGAAGTTTAAAGAGATACTGCTGTGTACATTTTCAAATGAACCTTTTTTTATTCCAGGCAGTGATAGTCAGCAGAGAACAGAAAGATCTGTCTAACAACAAGCCTGCCACTGTCCTGAGTGCTTGAGCCTATGAGAAACTCTTGCTGCATAGAGAAAACAAACAAGTCTTTCGTAATACATACACTACTTTGAAATAATATTAGAAACAAATATTATTATAACACAGACTGGCTTTTAACAGGAGTGCACATGACATTAAGAAGAAACTTCAGTGACGTCTCGTGGGACACCACAGAAATAACCAGAGGCATCCCAGGCAATCCCTCAGGGTTACAAATATTAGACACAGAATACATAACTAAACATACAAATGTATAGTACATGATGTGATATTGTTCTTTTAATAAATTAGGATGTAGATATACTGTATGTTCTCTCAGTATTTTTTTATTTGGATTAGTCACTCTTGCTGAACAGATTGTATAACTATAGCTAAATTGTACCCCAATGTATTTTTTATCTTGAATTTCAGGACAGATTATCTGATCTTGTGACAGAAGCTTGTTTGGTTGCCTGAGGGTAAATTCCTTTTTTAATTGGTGTTTGACCTTGAAAAAACGGGAACAGCCAAACAGAAACATACCTGTATTGACTACTAGTTTATTCTGAGTGTGTGTGTGCTTCCCATTCTTAATACAACAGTATATACATATAGTATATCTAGTACTAAATATGGCACTATGCATACACATTTAAAAAAAATTTAATTTAAGTGTTGATCGTGCATTTGAAAAGTGTTTACCTCTGACTAAAAAATAGAGATAGTTATACAATTGTTTTGATAAATGCAGCAGCACAGATTGGTTATTATCTCAAAAGTGACAGGTTGAAAGTCTACCTGGATTTCCTTGAGTTTATTAATGTGTTTACTTTGAATTACTCTGAATTTCTATAATTACTTAATACATCACATTGAGAACCTGCTAATTAGTCTGCCCACCCTGTGTTACATCACTACAGCATGTCCATCGAAATTGTTTGGTTCAATCCAGGTCAGGGTCCTATCTGCTGAATCATTATGACATTCATATCCTTTACCAGCACTGACGCTAATAAGCCTTGGCATGCAGCACTCTACTGCCTTTGTAATGCCTTTTCGAGGTGAAAACTGGTATTAGAATAAAATGACCGGGTTTACAATTGTTAGATTATAATAAGTAAGACATTTATTTGCACAAAAGCAACATTGAAAAACATCAGGAGTGATAGCAGATGCTGCAGATTGCAAAGCCCTGAACTCAGCTGGTGGGAACGTCAAAAAGCTAGATTAATTCGCTACATGTTTGGAAGTGATAGCCTTTTCAGCATTCATCATAGTTTACAGTGATGCCTGTTGCAGGGGCCTGGAAGTGACATTTCCTGGTGGAGAGGGCCTGTAATTTAGGTATCACAAAACTCATGCGTGCTTTCAGAGCTTTTTAACCATGTTATTTTTGGTATTTCTATAATCTCTCAAAACTGCTTATTTCTCTTCATCTGGCGAATACGTGCTTTTAAATTAAATATTTGACAAATAATTTTTAAATGTTTTATTTGCGTTACATTTATGCTGAGGAGGTGTGTTTGTGTATCACAGGTTTAGCCAGTCAGACTTTTAATGTTCAGTTAATATTCAGCCTTTCCACTAGGGGTGAAAAAACACCACCTACTAATGCCAAAGACATTGGGGCTGATATAATAATAATAATAATAATAATAATAATAATAATAATAATAATAATAATAATAATAATAATAATAATAATTTACTTAACTTCAATTGACTTAAATGATATATCTGCCGTGTTTATTTATAGTTTTGTTATATAAAGGTGCTGTCTGGAGTAAAGTCAGCTCCAGTCTGGGAAGTCTGTCCAGGATGTTACTGTACATTGTAGTGTCCTGTTAATCTTTATCACATCCTCTCTCTCCTCAGGTACAAGTCTGCTCCAGGAGGTGGTGTATCTGGTGAGTCAGGGCGTGGACCCAGATGAGATTGGACTGATGAACATCGATGAGCAGCTTCCTGTTCTGGAGTACCCTCAGCCTGGACTTGACATCATCCAGGTAGCGACCAGTCTCAGTCTCTCACTGCTCTTTCCTGGGAGGCTGCGGCCTGGTAACTGTGTGCCAAGGAAATTAAAAATGAGTGTACTATAGAGGGGTTTAACAGAAAGATACCTCAGGGACTGTCAAAGAACATGTAGACTTTATAAATACTGTAAAATTGGTAACTTTGTATCATGTTTGGTAAGAAAGTGAATAACGTAGGGATTTACAGTTGAATACGACTTTCAGCCATAGTCATTCCTAAGTAAAGGTTGATCTGGTGAAATATTGAATTCATCTGGTCCCGGATTGGGAGTGGGGGCTAAATGTGTTTCTAGACAAAGTTATGTGACAGTTGGCTAGAAGTTACCTGATCTGAATACAGTCTCAGTAATTCCAATATTTTAATGGTGTGTTACAGTTAGAAAGGAATAAGAAATGTTGAAATGGAAAGATTAATTGGGTGCACCATGAAATTCCGCAAGGCAAAACTGTCATCTTTACAGTAGAAGGAGGACTGTAAGCACATTCTGTTTCTGTTTCAGGAGCTGACATCCCCTCGTCTAATTAAAAGTCATCTGCCATATCGGTTCCTCCCCACAGCCTTGCACAATGGAGAGTCTAAGGTGAGTTTGCTGCAGCATGATGCCCTGTAATGATTTTACCACTATGTGTAATTCATCATAACACGATGAACACTTTATATTTATAGATGCTTCATGCAGTATTTAGACCATATAGCTGAAGAACAAGTTATAAATTAACAATAGCTTTGGGGTTACAGTTAACCAGAGTTAACTCCCATAGTTATGGGACCCTACCCTAAAACACTTGTAACGGGTGTTTGTTACATGTGTTGTTTTTGCTTTATGCACATTTTGTTGTATGTCCTCGTGTGCTTCCATTGTTGGTAGTGTCACGCTAGTGTATCTGTTTTGTGAATAAAACCTGCATGCCAGCTACAACCTGTCTCAATCTTTGCCTGACAATCAGCAGCAAATACACACACACAAGTCTTTATGCTGTTACAACCCTGTTATGATATTAAAATGTGTATAGTTTATGACATTAAGGGTGGAGTGTAATACATGTTAGTTTATTGTTTATTTTGCAGTGTATTGCAGTCATTTTCTTTGCTCTGTTCAAGAACTATTTTTTGACTGTGTTTTGCCTCTCCTGTAATGCTGTAAAAGTCTATTTAACATGATTCACAGATGATATACATGGCGAGGAATCCCAAAGATCTTGTGGTATCTTACTACCAATTTCATCGTTCCTTGCGGACCATGAGTTACAGAGGAACATTTCAGGAGTTCTGCCGGAGGTTTATGAATGACAAATGTAAGATTGTGGGGTATCTTTATACTTTTCTAGCCAATAGCGAGTTTGATAAAATAAATTATGAGAATTAAAAATGAAATTAATGGACTGTCTGACTGCTATAATGTGCCTCTCTTTCTTGCAGTGGGCTATGGGTCCTGGTTCGAGCATGTCCAGGAATTCTGGGAGCACCGCATGGATTCCAACCTCCTTTTCTTGAAATATGAAGATATGTACAAGGTACAGTACTCTACTGGAAAAGTCAAATAACTGGCTGGCTTCCTTTGAGCTCTTTTTGGAAAGAGAAGAGAGTAATGTTAAAATATTAGACAACATGTACTGCATTTCAATAACATTACAAAAGCCACTCATCACCATGTGATCAAGGGTGTGTGACATTAGTGCTGTATTCTGGGTGTCCTACGTTTGTTCTCTAGTCAGTTCTGATCACATTTTGGTAGTAAAAATGTAAGTGGATTTCCAATTGATTCTTTATTATCTTTATTATCTAAAGTCGTCAGAGAAGCAAATGTGCTTTCCTTTCATATGAGCACACATTACACACACACACATCAGCATTTGCATGGTAAACTTCCAGTCACACTTTAAAATAAAGCATTATCGACACTGAGACACGAAACAACATCATTTGGAATGGCTTCTCCAACAACTGTTATAAAAACTTTACCACGTGTATCAAAAAATGTTGCGCCAGGCTTCATGTCATGCGTAGGTATTCCTTCAGACAAGAGAAGTCTTACAAGAGGATTACATAAAGCAGAACTAAAGAACTGTTTACAGAGTCACTTAATTTAAAATAGGCAGAAGGCAGAAGTGTTGAGATATATAAAAATGTAATATTTATACTATGATATAGCCTATTGTCCACAGTTACAGAGCTAATCAAAAATTGGATACAGCCACCAGTGATGCTGGCAACCTCATTCAGTACTGTGATGCTGACTAGCCTAGCTAAGATACAAAAAATAGACACTATTCATTGTCAATACCTGTACTGTACTGAACTTTGATTCAGTTGTGTTATTTATTGGTACAAGAGTGATCACCATGGTGACAGCAGCTTTGTTTTCATTCCTCCTGGCAGGACCTTGCGACTCTGGTAGAGCAGCTGGCGAGGTTCCTGGGAGTTTCCTGTGACAAGGCCCAGCTCGAGACGATGGTAGAGAACTGCCACCAGCTTATTGAACAATGCAGCAATTCTGAGGCTCTCTCCATCTGTAGGGGTATGTTCAGTCTCAGAGCTGTCTGGTCCTGCTGGTAATATATACAGTAATAGCAATTGGGGAGAGAGTGGGAGTGGAGTGCTTAAAGTGCTTAAAGAATATTTTTACTCACAGTGCTTTGATATAATATCAGCTCTATACTATCTGTTCCTGTGCTTCCCATTTTCACCACTGTCCTTCAGACACACCTGTCTTAAAAACGTAAGCACGTTCTGTTTAGTCTTGTGTCTATTTAAAACCCTACTTGTCACATTCTTCAGATGCATGACAGGGTGAGCTGTAAGTATATATTTTTAATTATACAATGAATGGGTTGTATTTATTTAACCAGGAGAAAACCTTTACTGTAGTAGTTAAAAGGTACAGTTTCAGCATCTCACATGTCCTCTACAGATCTTTCTCATAGTAATCTAGAATATTATCTTGTATTCATGCACATTGGACGGACATGACATAACATTGTTCTGGAAGGGTTTGACTTATTGTACAGTCACAGTTAACGTGCACTCTGGGTGTTGTCACAAATCTCGTTAGGTGGCTGAACCTGCCCTTTGCAGAGGGGATTTGTTTAGTTGACATGGAATATTGTCATTACATTCATGGCACTGACAGCACTGAAATCCATCAACTTCCATATTGAGGTCAGCACAGGTAACTGTACAGTTACCTCAATGCTATTTACTCCAATCAGCACTCCAGAGGATCAATCAAATTGCAGACATGTTCCGTACACTTAAACTGTTCTTTATTTTTACAGAGAGCCTGCATTGGGGAATGACAAAAAGGCCATTAGGTCCATCAAGACTTGTCCCTTGTTAACACGCCATTCTCCCCTACTGGAGGGGACTAATTTAAAAGCATATAATCTAGTCTTATTTTAAATGCTCCAAGTGTTTTAGATCCTGCTACTTCACCTGCTAGGCTGTCAAATGCCTTTACAACCTCTGTGTATAGCAGTGCTTCCTACCTTGTGTTCTAAACTTACTTTTACTATGCCCTCTTGCTCTACTCTGTGTGTTAAACTTTGAAGCAGTGACTTGTGTTAACTTTATCTGTACTATTTATGATTTTAAAGACTTTCCTGTTGCTTCATGTCATCTTCCCTGGTTTCTTGTTAAAGTTTGTTTTAAGAGCTGATTACATTATTCTCACCTCCTTTTCATCCCCTGCTTACTTTTCTCTCCCTTGGCAACATGTGCTGAACATGGCCATGTCTAACAATCTTCTACAGGTTGACTATGGGGTGTTTTATAGGTAATGGGAAAAGCCAGACACTATAAATCCTCCAGCTTTGGTAATGCAAATGTCGCTCCTAAATTTCCAAGTGTATATATCAAAGTTTACGGTGCCCTCTAGTGGCTCTGTTCTACTGCACGAGACGTATATTTTGTTTCCATATTTGTTTAGTAAACCTATAAAAAAAAAAAAAAAAAAAAACATTTTGTGACAAGAGTCTTCAGTGTACTCATTGCCATCGAACTGTACAACAGCAGCTAGCTACAGCCTCTGTTCATTTATAAAATGAGTGTCATACTACCACAGTACATTCCAAACCAAAATTTATAAACAGAAATGTTTACCAAAATTTGTAAACAGAAATGTATATATATATATATATTATATCTATATATCACTTATATATATATCTATCTATATATATATATATATATATATTATATGGTAAATATTGGTTCACTTTAATCCATTTAGTTGCACCACAATAATACACTCATACATGATATTATGCAATAACAACATAATACTAGAATTAAGTCAATTTCTTATTAAAGTGAGCCACTCGGCTTTTTTTTTTAATTTGGTAATAAACCATGTTCCGATTATACAAGGCTTTTTGAGGACATGAAAAAAATGGTTCATATTATTATATTATTATTATAATTATATATATTATATTATTAGTATTATTATTATTATTATTACACACATATTGCTTTTGTTTATTATTAGTTTTTTTTTTAGTTTTTTTTTCTTCCTTTTTCATCTTATTTTAGTTCATGGACTCTTGAGGTGAAGATACGTTGGCGTGGTTGTGTGAAAAAGGTTATTAGAGACCACAATGCATGACACATACAAACACTTGAGCCAGTATTATAACAAGGTGAGTGCTATTTTAGCATGTAAAGAGGCCATTTGTCAATCAAATGGTGGTAAATCTGATCTCAGATTTCTTTCATGGTGCTTTCAACTCTTTCAGTACTAGGGGGTTGATTGTATCAACTTTTATTAGTGCATTTTACAGCACATTGGGATTCACCCAGGATTGCATTACTGATAAACAAATGGGCTTAGATTTAATAATAAACAAATGGGCTTAGATGGGCGTACATATTAGTATTTTAGATTAGTTTACTGGTCTGCTGTTTTAACTCTGCTTTACAAATAGAGCAGCCCACAGAATTGAGTGGAGTTATTTTTCCTTGACTTGCACATAGTTCAGGTCTGCAGTATCAAAATATTTAAGAATTACCTTCAATTTTAGCCATGTCAAAAAGGCAGTTAAGCTCCTCTCTCTCTCTCTCTCTCTCTCTCTCTCTCTCTCTCTCTCTCTCTCTCTCTCTCTCTCTCTCTCTCTCTCTCTCTCTCTCTCTCTTTGCTATATATCTATATATATATATATATATATATATATATATATATATATATATATATATATATATATATTAGGGCTGTTCGAAGCAATAAAAAAAGTCTTTAGTTAGTCTTGGTTTTAATTGAATATTTAATTGATACAGTTACTGCATCCATCTCATTTGTTTGTTTTATTACTGATGCCATTATTATTATTATTATTTTAAAGTTCTTATTACCTTTAAGGCCTTACATGGTCTTGGACCTTTTTATCTTCAAGATCTGCCGACCCCATATGACCATGGTCGTTCCCTGACATCGGAAAATGCCAATCTTCTGACAGCCCCTATATATACACATAGAGTTTAATAGCAGATTTAAAGTTGAAAATATTCAGTGCTCCACAATCATGTTCAGTTTTGCACGGATATGCTTGTTGTTTTTACTTCCTACAGTATATTCTTCCATAGCCTTTTGTGAACTCTACATGGACAATGGACTCTTGTGGACAATGCACTTTGATTTAATTCTCGAAAGTTGTTTAAAATGTAGAGACACCCCCCCCCCCCCCCCCCTTTTTCCCATCCCCCTTGTTGAAATGTGCTGAAATCAGAGCGCGTAATCTATAGTTCAGTTAATCAACTATTCCAGATGGCTTTCCATCAGTCCCTCTGCTTCTTATTCCTTTCATACATTTTCGGTCTGTGAGTTTTAATTAATTTTGCTTCAGTACCATGACAGAATGTGAAATTCTCAGGCCTTCTGAATGTCAAAATGTAATTTTAAACTTTTATTTTTGTAAACTTTTTAAATTAAAATTCAGTTTCAGCATTGACATATTAAGTAGATTTTATTCTAATCAATCAATCAATTTGAACCATACGATACATTTGAAATCTGTCATAATTTATCAAGATTTATTAGATTTTTTTTTTTTTACTTTCTATAAGTCTGCCTCATGGTGACATTCACAATAATAAAATAAAACTGCTGTTGTATATATACTGACTTTGGTGACATACAAACTGGACGACATACAAGTCCTGCAGGCACACAACGGTGCCCGGGTCACTACAGTATTAATAACATAATAACAACCAATAATAATAAGGAGTTGTCTTGTCCAATCAGATAGGGATGATTAGCTGATTCACATTTGACAGTGTTTTTGACAAGCAATCTAAGAAGTGTTGGAGAGCGTACTCAGCGGAGAGTAAGCTAACTACGTAATACATCTAGATTTTAATAAATTAGTCTTATTTAATTCATTAAATATATAGTAATGTTGTCAATAAAAATACATTTTTAAAATACATTTTTAAATATATGCCTATTTTCTGAAACCGGACTTCCTGTTTAGTTTTTATAAATGACATAAGTGAGTGAATAAATGACGCGACTCAGGTAGGCAGGTCAAACAAGCTCTTCAATCGTAGCTCTGTCTCTGTCCCTTGAAAACGTTAAATGAAAGATCTTTTTGATTAATTTTGGATTTTGATCAGGCATTGTTGGTCACTCCTAGATCTGCCTGGGCAAAACCCGGAATGAAAGATCTATTTAGGACTTTGCCCAGGCACTTCGCGAATCACCTGAGCCCAGGGCAATTTGCGAATCACCTGAGCCCTAGGCAATCCACGAATTGCCCAGTTTCGGGGTTTGCCTGTAACATATACATGCATTATAATTTGCTGTTATTTGGCTAATAAATATATAGTACATAAAATTAAAATGTAATATCTGACTTAGTAATATCAATAATAGTGCAAGCTTATAAAACCATATTAAACTGCACAAATCCTGGTATCCGTGTCCTTGGCTGGAGGAAGCGAATTGTTACAAGGAAGTAGTTTAACAAATTCGAAGACATTAATTATTATATTATTATTATTATTATTATTATTATTATTATTATTATTATTATTATTATTATTATTGTCTTCTGTTTTAGGACGAGTTGGCCTTTGGAAAGATGTCTTCACTGTATCGATGAATGAGAAGTTCGACACAGTTTACAAACAGAAGATGGGGAAGTCAGACCTCAACTTTGAATTCAGCTTATAAAGAGGCCACTCTGCATGTACTTTCTGCTCTCTCAATCCCACATGTAAAGCTTTCAAACTGCTCTACAAAGCTGCTGGATCAACTAGCTATTCCATTAATAATATAACAGCACTCAGATTTAAATAGAAACTTCTGCATCTTCACTTGCTGTTTTATCTTTCTGTATAACCCTTCAACTTTCTATTATATACATATATGATAAACCATAATCACAAAGCCTTGTGTAAACCAATGACACTGCCCTGAATAAAATTCCCTCAAGGTAACTTATGTGGTGTACTTGGTATCCACCTGTAAAAGGTAAACCAGAACCAAAAAAAGACATTATTATCTTAGTCGTGTCAGAAGAATCTCAGGGTTCAGCTGTTGCAGTAAAAGTCAGACCACCCAGGTTCAAATCATGTGACAATCACAATCAACAGTACAATGAGAACCTGTACCAATGTCTGTTTCATCTTAAAAAGAGTGATAACCTAGGCTTTTAAAATGCATTTTCTTACATCTTATCAAAACTGGCAACTCTATATCCCAGTAACCCTTTTTGTTGTGTCATTGGCCTTTTATAAGTTTTTCTTTTAACTTTTATTTTGGATGATCAATGCCGCAGTATAGATTTAGAAATGTTAGGCTGCTGTTACCTGGTAATGCTTTTTCTCAACAGACTGATGATGTACCAGAATGAGGCTGGGAACATGGGAGTGGGATAAAGATGCAAGGTCACGGAAGTGAAGTAATACTGAATCAGGAATCAGTGATTTAGGCTTTCTGATTGTATAGTGTTGTGCTTGAAAGATCAGCAAATTCTCAATTAAAGTGAAAAAATAAAACCAAAGAATAACACAAAGAACTTCAGTGCAACAAACAAACCACGATAATGTTGCTAAAAACGAGGCTATGACTCCTTTAAAGCAACTTAATTGCCTTTGAAGCTGTATGTTATTCTTGGACACCAGCATATAGGACAGCAGTAAGGTTTGCATCCCTCGCCTGGCAGTCAACAGATGCACATCCTCAGCTGACACTTCTCTGAATGTCTGGGGAAACACAAAAATACCGTCTCATGTGTTTCACTTTTGAGTTTCATTCATGTACCCAAAAAAATTAATTGAAGAAAAAAATCCAGAAGGGTTTAAGTCACAATAGCCTTTATAATCTGAGTGTTGGTGCCTAGATCAATCACCTTAAGGCTTAATACAGCCATGTTTTATTACCAGCATTACCAAAATAATAAAACCAACACACAGGTTTAAACCAGTGTAGATTAAAAAAAAAAAAAAACTGCAGAGGCAATCCATTCCACTCCTGCATTAAACATTGGCACAGGTGGCCTGGAGGGTCAAACCTGCCACCATTGCTGCGCAGTTATACACTTTTGAATGTTTTTAGTGTTGTGTGGATGTATAAAGCTAATGTACATGTACATGCTGTAAATGGTGGTTCACATAGCATGGCTCTGCTTAACATCCTGGCTTTGTCTGCTATGCAGTCTATTTTACTGGCTGTCTTGTTCAGGTAGTATTTTTATATTCTTTGGTTAATGTATAAATGCTAAGCACCTGTAATTTCCATGCTTCCTTCCTAATTTAGTAATAAAGATATGTGCCTGATCTGTGTGTATGTGTGTGCTCAAACATTACTTTGTTGTAGACAAAACTGTTTTTAAAGTGTTTGAAAGCAGAAGCATGAGTTAGGTTGTTTTTAAATTTTGTTTCATATGTCAGGCAACTAAGGACAATGTTTCTATTGTTCCCTAATGGGGATGCATACCCCTGGCACGGATAATGGTGGGTACAGGCATATGTACTTATGTGTGTACTGAGAACCACTTCAACAATTGTGATGAAACTTGCTACAGATGCAGTCTGTCTGACTGATACACGAGTGACTTTAAAAGGAAATTCTATTATACATACTAATACAAGTGGACATAATACAAAAATCACAACGGTAGAGTGAGTGCCTATTCATTTTGTATTTAGCTAATAGCTAATTATAAATATAAATCTGAGAAAAAATAAATACTCTGTTATTTTTGCTTTTTATATTTAAGCTTAACGGTTTATAGTTAAATAACAATGTTGTGTTGTGTCTCTTTTTGGAATAGATACCAGCAGTATTGTTTTTTTTTTGTTTTTTTTTGTTGTTCTTGTTTGTTTGTTTGTTTGTTTGTTTGTTTTGTTTTTGCTTTTTTCTACCGCCCACCGTTTCTTTTGTGACGAAACTGCACGAATGACATATTTGTTTCCAAAACTTTTTCCCAAGCAAAAAAAAAAAAAAAAAAAAAAGTTCTGTTGGGCGGAGTCAACTAACACCAATCAGGAAAGAAGGGGGTGAGTTCTATTACCGTGACAACAAGAGAGCGTCTCTTGAGACTATCCAAGCGTAAATGTAATCAGAGAGGGGAGAACAGAGGACAACACTAAATGTTAACAATTAAGCTGTATGAAATAACGAAGGAGAGAAAGGTAAGAATGTAAAACAATCCTTTTTTTAGCAGTAATAAGGATGCTATTGTAAATAATTAAGAAGCGGGAATTCATTTTCAAAATGAGCCAATAAAGACTAACATTCAGACAAAGAAAACATCACATTGATTTGAAACCCGCGTCGAAATACTCAGAGGAACTAGTAAATAATAAAACAAAACAAACAAACAAAGCAAAATGAACGAAGAAAGGATGAGGGTAATGTCAACCGCGAAAGTAAGCCATTTTCAATACATTTTAGAAAATTTTTAGAGAACACATTAGATAAGTGATACTGTAAAACTGAATACTAGTTTAGAAAATACGTAAAAAAACCCAGCTTGTACCTGGTTTTAGACGAGGCCAAAAAAAATGACAAAAATAATAATAATAATAATAATAATAATAATAATAATAATAATAATAATAGTAGTAGTAGTAGTAGTAATAATAATAATGAGGATTCCATTTTCTGGACAAGTTGAAACACTGTCTCCCCCAACAGGTATTTTCTATAGCTTTGATGATTTTTCAGGAGTCACTGTGCTAAAAGAGATGAAAATAAACCTGAAATTCATTTGTATTATTTCAGGTTGTTTTCTTTTGCTAGTAAAATATATGTTTCTATGCATAGAATGTAATGGCACCAGGTCATAAGAACAAATGGGAATCTATAACAAAATATAAATCAGTAAAAAATATTGTGTATTTAAGATGAAGTTTATTATATATTACCGGTGCACGTTTGCATTCCTTTTGAGAAATGTTTTCAATTGTGTGTGTACATTAACATGAAGCATAAACTAGAACCCTATTTATTGCACAGCTTTCTTTTCTCTTTTTTTTCTAGTTTCTATATAGTTTGTCTGAGGCTCTAAAAACTCTATAGTGCTATTCATAACCCAGTTAAAACAAACTTTCAAGAGACAATGAAAACAAACATTCAAATGTAATAAAAGCAGGCAAACAGTCACAAATCTAAAGTTATTAGTCTTGTATCTTGTAAAGCGCTTTGTGATGGTGGTCTACTATGAAAGGCGCTATATAAAATAAAGACTGATTCATTTAAAAAATGTAAAAGCTGTAATCTAATAGAAACTACATTAAATGAAACTCCTTTGCTTGACGATTGGGCTAATTCAAATCATAATAATTTATTTTGCCTGATCTAATATCAGTCTTCCTATCTGAAACAAGACTCGGTTCCATTACTGATTAAAAACACAGACACCATGCTAATGGACTCTATAACTGATTAGTTTTCACACAGAAGGATGTCACTGAGTTGTTGTTTGTTATCATTATTTTAGTGAAGAACGCTGTATGATGACTGCTGTACCATTAAACTCCTTAACTGTGGATGGTCTGCGTCCCCATTCTCATGGGATCAGGATTGTTTCAAGACAGTCCACCCCTGGAAGATGCCCATCACGAAATGTCAGCCAGATGTCCAGAAGATCAGCTACAAGTAAGGTTCAAAGCATAAAATACAGAAAAATATAAATACATTACAAACATTGACGATCATTTTACCCTTGTATCAGCCTGCAAGAGGTTTGTGATTAATATTGCAACAGGAATCTGCAATCTACTGGTTGCTAACTACATGATATAGCGTTTCTATGTAAAGACTAATAATTTGTATTTTGTTCAAGTTGTCTTTTTAAGACTGTCTGCATGATACAGTATACAGTATTTGGTAAGTTTACATAATCTCACAGTAAAGAGAAGGTTCACGACAACCTCAACAAACACCATAAACAGTAGCATGACCTGTGTTATATAGGGACCAGGGACAGACGTTTTTTAATAATGAATGACACAGGCTCTAGGGATCTCTTTGTGATGTCTGGCATATTTTATTTTAGGTACTGGGACCTCAGTTAGATCTGCCCCAGACCCCCGCCTGTCCATGGCAGATATTGAGCATATTCTTCAGAAAAGAACACGAGAAATGCAGGATAACTTAAGAAGAGTGTTTCAGGGGTATGATGTAGAGTGCAATCTGACCGTCACTAAAGGGGAGTTCCGTAGTGTGGTGGAACACTTCCTTCTCCCACTTACAGAGGGGCAGTTTAAGGAACTATTGGCCAAGGTGAGTAAATATGTTGGAAGTGGACTAATGAACAGAATAAAACTCAAGGCCTAGATCAGTGGTCTATATGTCCTGGCTGGGAGATCAAACAAATTTGACTTGACACTGCTTCGAAAACGTACTGATAGCGAAGTCGAGTGATTTTTCTTAAAAAAATTAATTTTACATATACATATATTATAATATATATATATATATATATATATATATATAAATATCAGTCCCTCATATCTATATATATATATATTATATAATAATATATATATATATATAATTTTCAATAATGAGGATGTAAAAATGTTTTAAAATGTTTACAAAAAATTTTGGAAAGCAGGACTTCTTGCAAAACAGATTGTTGCCCTTGCATAGCAAATGTAGTAAACCTTAGTGAGATCATGATAAAGTGTGAATGGTAAAATGGTAAAGCACTTTATAAATAAAAAGGGATATACGTTTGTTAATAATTTTTATAGAAGGGAAAGTCATAGCTGTTTCATAACACGGATCTCCCAGCAGGTGTCACAAATGGCCGCTTTATACAATTGGGGAAAATCTGCCATAAATGCTAAATCCCTCTGTAACGGGGGGGTTGTTACGTGTGTGGGTCATCACTGAACAATACTGAGGCAGGCACAGGTGTGCAGATTTAATTTTAACACAAGTGCTGACACTGAGGTGCCAGCAGTGGTAGCCCTAGTGTCACATTTAATAATAAAAAAACAAAAAACAAAGCTAAAAATAAAAGTTTGCCATGCAAATGACTAGCGCTAGTCCCACTAAAAGGAATGTCCCGCTCCAGGAACCAACTACTCTACACAAACCCTCTCTATACACTGTTTGGGATCAACCCCTAAACTGACCTACTTCTGGGCTCCTGGAAGTTTGATATTCTCACGGCAACTCCTACCTCTTCAATCGGCCTTTTCACATGGCCTCGGCTGGGCAGTGCCTTCACGAGCACAAGCTTTGTGTGGAAGGGTTTTGTGTGGTAGTTCCTGCAAAGTGGATGCTCTCTCCCTCAATGTTAACAAATATAAGCTTTCGCTCAGCGCCTGTCTGTATGGGTTATGGCCATGCAGTAGCCTCAAGCTGAGCTGCTCTATTGGTTCCTTAGCAATGCGTCTCCTGTTGCATGTCCCAGCTTCTTCCATAAAGGCACACATGCACTCCAGAACCAGCGACGGGGTCTCCCTGTCACACCCTCCTACCAGTGGGACTTATTGCACCTCTAGTAATAAAATACACTGATGTGAGTTCTTTGAGAAGGTGTACTCTGGTTCTGATAGCTCATTAGGCAGGAAACACACACTGTAGTCACACACACACACACACTTCTTGGCCCCAGGAAAATGGGTTTATAATCCTGTATGAGGTAGAATATTGACCTACATTTCACCTAGGGCACGTGGGCTGTGGTTATGTTTCTTTCTTTAACTGAGAATCTCATATAATAAAAATACCCCTTCACTTCTGGTTTTACCCATTTGGACCATTTGTGCATAAAATAGCTATTGCACCTTTAGACAAATTAGAATGTTTGTTTATCCCTTGCGCTCAATTCACAGCAAGTTTCTTCATAAACTCCAAAAGCCGGTGCGTTGACTTCACAATAATAAACTTTATCTTCCTCACATCGGATGTCCGCACTCATCAAAGAAGCAAGTTCAAATAATTATTATTTCATATTATTTTAATAATCAAAGTTAAAAACACAAAAACAAAAAAACAAATATGTTTCGACCAAACAATGGCCGTCCTTAGCAAAAAGGGACAGGATGTGTATCTGCTCACATGGAGGAAAAATATATTAATATATTTTATTAACTTAATAAGACATGTTAGACCTGTGTTCAACAAGTAAATAGAAAATGAATGGCAGGTTTCAATTGACTAACAAGAATACTACAATTTCCTTTTAAAGGTTCCTATGAAAAGTAATGGATCTATACCTTACATGGAGTTTCTTAAAATATTTAGCAGACTTTCAACTGTGACTAGCAGGTAAGATCTTAACAGACTAAGTGCATAGCCAAGTAAAAGTACACTACACTACTCTACACTACACGGGTACAGATTAAACCAGATTGGATCCAACTGCAAAACAGAACACCAACTGTGAAGATGTATCCCTGTGCAACTCACTTCTCAGCTTCCTTCCACCAGTGTTAATATATTTGTCAACCTTCAGTTGTATGGCATTTTTAAAAATAGTTATAGCTAATTAAATTATTCATGTACTTGCATTTTCTATGTAGAGCTTAGTTTTGCAATGTTATAAAAAATATGCATTTTTATTAATTCACCAGTTTCATTAAAGGCAAATAAGGAAATGAAAAGCTTAATTGTGCAATAATATGGGGAGCAATGAAAGTGTTCTGAAGCCAACAAGGGATTGAACAATGGTTTACATTCTAAAGGGAAAAAAATATTGAAAGCCAATTCTTTCTCTGTTCACTGTCATTGCTTTGTTTTAATCTAATTATGCAGGGAGAGATTAGCAAATTACTCCTATCAGTTATGGATATGACAAAATCTTCATCTGTGTAGCCCCATCTCCACAAACCCACCTCCCTCTCACTAAGGGATTTCTGAAACTATACAAAAAAAAGATCACCCAAGTAATCTTGTAAAGTCAACCAGTGCCACGTCAATGTAGCTATAAGAAATGATTATTTATGCTTTCAATACTATTGTTTATAGCAATGGTTGCCACTAGTGCTTGAGAATGAAACAGTGTGTTCAACCTTGTTGGTGTGTAAACACTGTAATGATGTTTGTTTTTTTTCTTCCAGGTGTAGTTCAAGCAAAGCTAACCAGACCATGACCTTATCTGAAATCCAGTGTTGCATAAAAGAAAAGGTAGGGTGTGTCTGCATATAAAAAAAAAAAAAAAGTATAAACAAGCAAAAATATTAGGCAAAGTTACTTCAACGAAAATCAGTATGATGTTGCTGTGGAAACCTATTTTTTTGATATCGACATTTTGCATTCACGCGGACAGAAAAGTTCTCTTTTGTGAGAAAGATTAGGAGTACAGTACCTCTTCAGTTACTCCAAAGATCCAGACGTGTTACATTATAAAACATGGCAATTACCACCACTTGAAATGCCCCACTACTCTATATCACTGTACCTTACAATAATGATAATAGGAAAACAATCACTACCAGTCTTATTAATGTTGTACCAGGTGTCACACATTTCCCATGAAGCTTGTTTTAACCACCAATGGGCACCAACTCAGGGCAGCAAATCTGCCCTTGTTAGTGTCCCTTCCAAACTTTCAGATTAGGCTATAATTATTTATAAAAGATGCAGTGATATGTCGGTTAATTAAGCAGAGAATATTATGATAAGACAAATGGACAGACAAACAAGAAAGTACTGTCTGGTTGGTCTGTACTGACTAATTAACAAATCAATAATGTGTTAATTAGCCTATAGAAAAAACAAATACTTTGGCTACTGTAAATGTAGAGAGAAAAACAGCTTAGCATTCACAGTATTAACAAACTATGAGGTCTGTTCCAGTTCTGATGCAAGTTCCTGTTTATTAGGAAGTATAGAAAGACTTTTGTTAACTTGGATGTTTTTCATCTCTTCAAATATATTGTTTTTCAGTAATGATACAGAATACAAAGTATACAAGGCTCAATATACTTTTCATTATAAATGTGTTTAGTTTTTTTCCCCAAATTAACTTTATACAGTGCAATCACAATTTACATTGCCAACTTTTGCTTGCACCTAATGTAAACAACTGAGAATTATTGAAAAAATGCTACTCCACAATACACGCATTAAAACTAGATCTTTTAAAGTAAATACCAGCTGTTTAAAAAAAAAGAAGAAAAAAGCCCATTAAGCACTAATGAGAATGAACTGTTCGCTTTGAAGGAGTTGTGTGAAAGTCTGCACTATAATGGAAAATTGGTAGGCTTTACATAGCTGCTCTCAAAAAATTTTTAATAGGGCACTACCACCTGCCAGTTAATTCAGTCCTGTTTCTTTCTACTGAGCCAGTTGCTGAGACAGACAAGCCTGTTTACGTTTTCTGGGGATAATTCTGCCCGTTCCTGTACAATGTTACCTGAAAGCGAGAAAAGCCGTTCCCATGGCACCGCTGTAGCAGGTGTTTACATGCCAGATGTACTAAACTCTCATGGGCCCCTGCATGCTTCGACCACCATTCCAGCTGACATTTTTATGCTGGGTTCTACTTTATAACGATCTGAAGCAGTGCTGATTGACATTTCTTCATCTTCATCATCTCAGTTAGATACCACCAACAGGAGGTTCATCTTCTTTTTAGGTGGTGCAGGTTCTGTAGTTTGCGCAACAGGCTGCACATTGATTTCTGACAACAAAGTACCAATTAAATTCCACACCTCGCCCCGCTCAGATCTTAGAAGGCACTTCAGATTGTTAAATCTTTGGTCGAGTGCTGTCGTGATCTTTAGCCATGAGATATTGGTACTTTCCTTGCGTTTTGTTAGTTCTGCAGTGAATGTCTTAAAACCAGGCAACATTTGCTGTGTCATCATCCGAAATAAATGGCACAAAGCAGACAAAACTACAGAGCAAAAAATGTGCAATTCTCCCCCAAGGAGCTCAGTCACATACTGCAAGGAAAGATATAGAACAATATAGTATTTATTTATTTTTTTTAATAAAATTTAAAAAAGCTACTAAGACTCATAATTATGTGTAAAATATAATTTATGCAAATAATTAAGACCCCACCACCACCACCACCTATTGTAGTTTCTGATTATTGTACTTTACAACTACTAATTCTAAATTTATTTACACGTGCCTCAGAGCCTCATTGTCTTGGTCCCTCGGTGCCCTCAGTGCACAAAAGCTTCGACACTCAGTGCTCAGACGCTTCCTGACATTGGTGGCTTCGTGCCTCAGTGCTCTAGAGCCTTGGTGCCTCGAGAGCTACATGCCTTGGTGCTTCAACACCCTCGAGGCTTTGAGCTCTGCGCATTGTGCCCTCGGTAGTCCTGCTGCCCCTGCGCTCCATAGCCAGAGACCCTTGGTACCCTCAGTACCTCGAGACCTTAATTCCTCAGCACTTCGACACCCTTGGTGCCTCAAGGACTATACGCCTCAGCGCTTCCATGCTTCAAGATTTCTAAGCCTTGCGCCCCTATACCCTCAAGACCCTCAGGCCCCTGCTGCTCCATAGCCTTGGTACCTTGGTGCTTCGACATCCTCAGTCCCTCGAAGACTCACCACCTCTGCACCTGCGCCACTTCACCCAGCACACTTGATCCCCTCAGGGTTTTTCGGTGCCTTGGTGATACTCAGCCTTGACGCCTTGATGCTTCGGCGCTGTTGATGCTCCAGAGCTAAACACCATGATTGAAATATCAAATTTCAATCCGTGCACATGCTGCAGGCGGAAATTGCCTCAACAGGACAAACACACCTTGTGTGTGAGGTGCCTGGGCGTTGAGCATGCCTCTGCTGCCTTGGCAGACAGGTCATTCTGCTCTTTTTGCATCGGGTCCAAAGAGAGCACCCTGCAAAAAAGAATGGTGCTTTTCTCAGACGAGAACCTTACAGTCAGCCTAGGAGAGCTGTCGTCAGTCTCGGGATCCCAGGCCCCAGACCCACCCGTTCGCACAACACCATCTGCACTACTGGAGCGATTGCACCTCAGACTCCTGGTTATCGCCACTGTACACACCAGATACGCACTGCAATTCCACCAGGGACCTTCTCCCTTTCGAGTGATCATGGTCACATCCGTGAACGACCCTCTCCAGGTTTTGGCCCTCAAACGAGAGGTAGAAACACAATAAGCCATCTGTCTCGGAGAACGCACCTCTCGAAGAGAGGGGTTCTACTTGAGGTATTTCTTGGTGCCAAAAAAGGACGACGGCCTTCGCCCCATCCTAGACTTGAGACACTTCAACGGGTTCTTGAGCGAGAGAAGGTTCCAGATGATCACACATCGCCACATCCTCCAGTCTGTCCGACCGGGCGACTGGTTTACAACTGTGGACCTGAAGGACGTGTATTTTCACTTTCCTATCCGTCCAGCGCACAGGAAATATCCCCGCTCTTCCAGTTCTCTGTGCTGCCATTTGGCCTCTCCTTAGCTCCTTAGGGTGATGAATTGCCTGGACGACTGGCTGATTTGTTCCCAGTCCCAGGAAGGAGCAGTAGCCCACATAGCGCACAAACCCTGCTTTTCTCCCTATGGTGGTTACAGTATTTCACTTGAATCAGTCAGTGGAACTAGAAGCTTTCCATTCCCCTCCCTTCTTAGAGAAGTCAGATAGGAGATTAAATTCCCTCTGTCCGGTTCGGGCATTGAGATGCTATGTAGATAGAACAAGAGCGCTGCATCAGTTTGACCAGCTCTTCGTTTGTCATTGTGAACGGCCCCGAGGTCAAGCCCAGGTTCTACCAACTTAATTTCATAGGTCCGCACAGTCCGCACAGTGACTATTTATTAACTTGGTGAGGCGGGACTGAGGACGTCACTCCACGGAAGGGCCTATCGGCAGTTTTGATATAAAATGCTCAGCGAATACCTGACAAGCAGACATATCCCAAAAGTATCATTGGTACATCTGTAACGTATGTTTCTCAGCAGACGACAAATCATTTCCAATACAGAGTTCCTAGTTGAAACATCTTGTATTAGAGGTTCTTGTTTTTGTCCTGCACTGTTAGCTGGGCTGTGTTTGAAAAAAATGAACTCATTATTTATTTTTTTTATTAATCGTTTGAGTTATCGGCAATTAATTGACAGCATTACTAGAAAGTTAATACATCATCACTGTAATTTCAGAAAGACATCATCAAAATTCAGTGTCATCATTTCTTTGTCTAGCTGTCCTATCCCATTGAGCTATTAAAGACCATATCTTGAAACTGTCATGTTTAGTTTTGACTGAATTGGGTATGGCTATTTGTTATGAGATGCTAATCCACAAGGTGTTGAGTAGTGGTATTTAAAAGATTGATCGGTATGGGGTCAATGTTCATTAACTATAATAGAATATAGTGTACCTAATATTCTCTGTAAGTTAATTTTAGGTTGCTTACACACCGTTCATGTAGAGCAGCCTTGAATTGTTCAAATAATGCTGCAATTAAAATGAACGATCTTTGCATTGCAAATATGTAAGAAAGCCGTTACCCCAGGGTGTGTGTGATATATTTAGTATCTGTCTGATTGATTGCCTGGCGACTCAGTAGAATGTTGCATACTGATTTAATCAGCTTCTATTGGCAGCAGCTGTCATCTCCACTGTAGCAGAAGGTCGGAACAAAGCAGTAAATTTAGGTGTCCGAGACCATTATAACATAGAAACATGTACCACTACCTACCCCCCATATTAGCATCTAACCTGGTGTATCTGTAACACTACATAACGAGTTTCTTACTACATTGTAACAATACTGCATACAATAATATTGCATAGTACTGCATCATGTGCAATTACTGTGTTGTTAAATTTAATTTAACATTTTGCTGGTTTATACTTTAAATATGATAGCACCATTATCAAGAAGTATACTAGTAGGATAAACTATAAGGCAATTATGTTGTTTGTCCACTATATTAAAGTATGTGTCTTAACATTTGTTTATTTTTTATATTAAATGCATTGGTTTTTATTGAAGTAAATAGTAACTTGTCAATATTGTTTATTATTACAATAAAAATGTATTATTTGAATTGACAGGTGTCCAAGAACTTAAAAAACACAGTAAGGGCCTTCCGACTCTTTGATTACAACCGAGATGGACATATTCAGAAGCATGAATTTAGGAGAGTTATCGAGAGCTATTGTTTCCAGATGACTAATAAGGAATTTAGCAAGTAAGTAAAAATAAGTACTATTAGAAACACTCTAAAGGTCAAACTGATTAAAGAAATGCATACAAATGACTATTGTTTGTGCTTCTAAATAATATTGGTTTCCACAGGCTTTGGTCTCATTTTGATGTGAGTAACAGAGGTACACTGTCCTACACAGAATTTTTACAGAAGCTTGGCCTTGAAATCAACAACAGGCCACTCCCAGAAGGCACACAGTTAGGTAAGGAAGAACAGTTTTGGACTCAGCTAACAGAATGCACTTTTAGAATATATGTGTAATTAGCACCCTTATGTCAATATTTGTAAGTCATTTATGTATTCCACATGTTACCTCTTTAATGTAAAATAAAACTTTGTTGGTTACAGTGCTGAATTCAAAAGCTGTTCAAGAAGATCAAAAGAAACACCATAAAAATACAAACCCGCTGATTTTTGCCGAAGGACAAGCTTTAGATGATACTGAGAGAGTTTTCCGAAAAAATGTAAGCATTTTTTTTTTAATGTTATGCAAGAAAAAACAGTCTAAGTATGAAGTAGGCTGTACTGTACTATATCATGTTTATAGTCACATATGCTGTCAGGGACAGCACAAATACAGTGGAATACCTAAAATCACGACTGGAACCAGACATGCTGGACCCATTAAGGACAGCAAATATATTTTCCAAAATCTACATGGATCCACTTGCATTTTGGTAACTCTTTGGTTATTTTGGCTTTTTGGGTGTTGGTGGAGTCCTACAGTTTATTTGCAGCTGGAATTTGACTTTGAGAGATGACCACTATAGTCTTTAGCTCACTCTTGTTTGCTGCTAAAAAGCAAGTCATATGCAGTGATGTTCTTTTATGATTTAGTTTCTGCATTTGGAAGTGATGACATATGTGACATACAGTTTGGGAAAGTTCAGAAAAGAGGAACATTAATCTTCCATTTAAATTTCATCTGCACAAAAAAGTAACAGTTGAACTGCCATGAGGGTCAAGGGTTTGACTTGAACATCCTTCAAAAGACCTTATCTTGATCCCATGAAAGAAAAAAAGGCATCAGAGGTTAGGAAAGCAATATCAAAGAAAACAGATTGAACTGGCAAAGAAGAATAGAGGCAGTTAACATAGTGTGTTATTGCACTGGGTTTACTGATCAGTGCTGAGATTAAGCAAAAGACATTGCATTGTCGAGTTCCCACTGGCTCTTAATATACCAGGCATGCAATTCTTCTAGTTTGCCCCAGGTTAGATAAATACCTTATTATAATGCTGACAAAGTAAATGCACATATTTCAAATAACATCATTAACATTTGGTTAACCTGTACCAGAGTTTTACAAGCCTTTTTTTCCTGCCAAGCAGCAAAATAATTATATTTTATAAAGAAGCATATGATGATATTCTCTTTCTGAAGTCAGGATTGAAGCACATTTTCCATAATTTGTGTTTCACTTTATTTTAAATTGGGGTTTTAATTAATATGTCCTACAGCCATACCATCTCACTATCACTATCACTATCATATCCTTGTTAGATCTCTGAAGCTAAGCTAAACAGGGCTGGGGTCTACTGTGGATTATTAAAAACTTTATAAATACAAAAACAAGATAAAGAAGACGTGTTGAAAGATGATCCACTACTAGTCTTCTATGTTAATGTTACCAAACAAGAAATTTAATTGAGAGTGCTTTAAAGATTACATTTTTAATTTGGTTTTAGTTTTGTAAAGATTAACAGGTCAATCAGTCAATTGCTTTGAGAATATACCCCTAAAGATATATAAAAGTACCCCTATACCACTCTTCATTTTGTTCCCCTTTTCTTTTTTGTATTGTGTCAAAGATTTACAAATTTGTAACTTCTCTTTTGCTTTATTGAATGCACAAAATGACTCTAAATACAACTTGAAACTCTTTCTGAGTGTGTGAAAGGGAATAGTAAAACAGCTAGGTGTCACTGGGTGAATAAAAGATCGAACTTAAGCTCCCCACATATAAAAACTGAATTACACCACTGAACTGGTTCTGCATTTCAGGAAGTCACTTCCATTAAATGCAATTACATGGTAATGTTTTGTTTTTTCAGTTTGCATAAGACAATTCCATAATTTTAAATACTAGATAAATGTATTGATTTAGGAAGAGACAGGGAATGTTTATTTAACTGAGGAACATTACATGCAGTATAGGACTGATGGAAATGTTAGCAGAAGTGCACAGGCTACATTTCAGAATATATCTAGGTAAAATAAATGTCCTAGTTGAATCCCTGTGCTCTTGCTAATTTCCAAAAATGATCACTCTCTCACAACCCACATAAAATCCCTGTAGAAAACCAGTATTTCCTCACAGTTGATCTAGCTTATTAAACTGTTGTTTTTTTATCTCTGGAATTACAGATGTGCTTAAACAAACAGAATGTTCTGAAAGCCTTGCAAGCTTTTGATGATACCCAGAGTGGGTTTGTCTCCTTTGAAGATCTGAAGTGCATCCTCAGTAAATTTGTGATTTCCATGAATGATGCCACCTTCAAGGGACTGATGAATCGGTAAAAAAAAACACACACTCACACACACAAATAAAACACTTGCAACACACCAGGTTTAGTAACATTAACTTGTTGTTTTCAAACACCAAAGCAATTATTTTTTTTGTTTTTGACTTAGGTTTGGGTTCAAAGCCACTGGTAAAATTGCATGGGAGCAATTTCTTGCTAAATTCAAAGACCCTGTAGCTCCTGAAAATGACCAGACAACTCCAGTTAGATCAAATCACAGGTGAGATAACTATCTGACTGTCCGTCTGTTGTAATTGTCTGTTGTGTGTGCTTATATATATACAGTAAACATATATTTTTATCCAGTAACGAAACACTATTGTTTCAAATTCAATAAATGAGCATGAATAAAATAATGTTTGAATAACCCTTTAATTCCATTTCCCTTTATAAAAGGGAGAGTCCAATCCAAGGTGCCGATGAACAGTTTTCTTCAGAGAATATTCTTCTGAAGCTCCAACGACACATCCAGACTGCTCACACCTCTCTGAGGAAGGCCTTTCTCGTGTTTGATGATGTAAGAAACAGTTGAATATTATTCTAAGATCTAAGCTCACATACTTGTATACCTTTTGCTATCTACATTCAGCAGTAAGAGGACATCGTCAATCTGTTTTTTAGGACCGCAATGGGAATGTCACTTGGTTGGAGTTGCGTCAGATTTTGGACAGTTTAACATTTCGAATGACCAGTGAACAGTTTGAGGAGCTTATGGCTTTGCTGGATCCAGAGGACACTGATGTCATAAATTATAATCGCTTCCTGGACCTGTTTGAATCGAAAGAGTCTCTGGTGAGATGTTCTTCTCTTGTTCATTGTTGGTGTGATGCAAATAGGGGAACATTAGACTTTAAATGTTGTAAATTTTGCTTACTTTTCCTTTTTTTCTAACACAGCTGAATCCATCCCATCTCACTCGGTAGATGGCTGCCTCACCATCACCAATTTCTTAGCATTTTTTTTTTTTTTTTTTTTACCATAGATATCACAGTAATGATACAAACTCAGTTAAAACATATAGTAAAATATACCTGTTGAGGTGAAATCCTTTTTTGAATCAATTTAAAAATAATTACATTTTTATTTACTATTTTTTTTTTTCGATTTGAAGTGATTTTCTCTTACTGGTATATGCTATTTCTGTAGCTCGATATTTGGTGACTGGGATGCTTTCTCTTTTTGGTATTGGAATGAACAAGTGGTAAAAAATATAAGACCCATGTGGCACAAGGCATTTAGTTAAAAGAATGGCAGTGATGTGTTTATTTGTCTTTCTGAATAGGAGGGCCACAAGTGTCTGAATAGACACAATGAAAAAAAGCAAATCAAAGAGCTGCCCGCTGCTATATTGACATGGGAGACTGTAAGTGAACATTAACACAAACAGCCTTGTTTCTTGAAGTATAACAAAATATGCTCAGAATAACTTAAAGGTACTTCAAGAAAAGCTATTTAAATAAAATAACACAGTATTCTTTCCCAGATCACCTGCCATGTTTTTATTTAATAATAAGGGCTAATTGATAAAACTGTATTAGGTAAACCACTGTCTGGGTAACTGAAATCCAAGTCTTTAATGCTGTATGTGTAATTGGCAAGTCTAGCAATGGTTTCCTTTGTAACCACCTGTCTTTTTTATATTTGTTATAAAATAATTAAGATACAAGCCCCTGTCCAAAAACATGTATCTTCTCCTTATTTCAAGGTACTATTTGGAGTATTGACCTAGAAATCTTAAAGCAAAATCTGGCAAATAAGCCCACTGTCAATACTTATATCTCCAAATATCCTATATATTTTATAGTTGAGTTGCATATAAACAATCATAGTTCAGTCCAAACAAAAGGTTATCTACAAGTCTGTTTATTAGTAAAATGTATTGTGTGAGCTGAACTTGATGTTTGAGTCCGGGCTCATTGACTTGTTTTTGCTTAAAAAAAACAAAAACAAAAAAATGTTAGTGAGATGCTAACTGCGATCTACAATCGACATGATAGTTGCATTTGTTAGGGGATAGGGTTGGAACAATAATCGATAATATCAATAATCACAGTAAATTATTTTGCAGTGATAAATTTATCGCATTGATAAAATATTATCGATAATCATTATTATTGTCCATGACCCAGTGAAACAGGAAGCGGCTCTGCATTGAGTAGTAAGCAGCACTGAGTGAGGCACATGATCTGTGTGAGCTCTGTGTACACTGGGAAGTAATGATTTTAAACAGTATACTTAGGCTTTTAACTTTACTTCATGGTTTCATTTTGATAATACACTGGCAAAGCATGACTGGTTTTCTAACATAAAAACACCAATATTGTTGTTTGTTAAATAAAAACAAATACGGTAGCTAACTGTAAAATTACTGTAGAAAAATTAAATTTTTGAATATTAAACATTTTTGACAGAATTTTTTTAAATGTAAATTAAATGTAATTATGAAAACAAAACAGCCAAATGCAAAACAAAAACAACCATTGGCACACTTGTAACATAGCCTAAACAACTTTGTTGCTTCTGTAGCTTCTTTATTTTAAACTACAGTGAAGACACAAGTACTATACTGCATCCTATGCACTCAGGGAAAAATAAGCTTGTGTGCTTGTGTGTGTATGTGTGTATGTGTGTGTATATATATATATATATATATATATATATATATATATATATATATATATATATATATAATATATATCCATTAAAATTATAAAATAATATACAAAATGTTTATTACAATAGGTGTATTTTTATACTCACGTTTGTTCTGGGCACCTACCACATATTTAAAAATGTGGTGCATATACTGGTTAGTTTTTTTTTCTTCTAAATTCAGTGACTTAGACTGGCAGTGGCATTTGATAAATTACTAAAAAAAGTTTTATGTTTTATTTATTTAGCCGATAAATCGCGATTATCGTGGTCATTTACAGACGATAATCGTAGCTGAAAATGTCATTATCATCCAACCCTATTGGGGTATTGGGATAATTTGCTTACACAACCGGTATTTGTCAGTCCAAGCTGTTGAATGAAGCCACTCCAAATATCAGCAGTCTCTTGTTATTGGGAGAATAAACATAGTTCTTGGTTTTATTTATTTATGTAACACGTAGTATTTTAACATGTATGGTTCCTTCTGTCTGTGGTTTTAAAGGACAGAAGTGAGCGCAGTAGCAGCTTGTCCAGCGCAGTCACAGGCAGGGGTATGGAATTTTAGTAATACAATCGAGATTTGCTGTGGTTGAACTGAGCGCGAGAACATGCAATACATTCAACTATCACGCAAGTTTTAACCAGGGCTGTAGCATAATTACATTGTAGTAATTACATGGTCAGCAGTATAACTCCATTGTTGAGGATATATTCACATGGTTTAGGTCAGTTTTATGCTGTTTTGCAGCTTAATGTTCTCCAATTGGCTCTAGAGCATTGTATAGTGTTATATAAACTGTTTTTAATGTTTAAATTCAGGTGGAAGGAATCTTGTACAATAAAATCACTGACCACTGGACAGAGATTCAAAAAGATCTAAAGTGTCATGATCCAACAGAAAGAGGAACTGTCAGCCAGGAGACACTCAGGAGAATCCTACACACATACGCCTTTCCTGTCTCTGACGACCATTTTAATAAGTGAGGTTTTTTTTCTTTATTTATTCCCCTTTATGTGTTGCTACTTTTCATGTATCTTTGTCAATACTGTATTGAACAAAGCAGCCTGTGAAGCATTGTGTGTGTGTACTGCTTGTGTCTGTCACACTGTTTTTTAAAATACAGTCAAACATGTTATAAAAGCAACCCTGGGGACTGAAATATATGGCTGTGCAGTAGATAAATGCCCCTTCTGTCCAGTCCATGTTGTTTCAGAATACATTATTAATGCCTGCGGCTGGACAATGTGGACAGTAGTGCAGAGGTGATTGGTCTTACTATAGACACTGCATTCAGTGCAAGCAGAGTTCAGATGAACTGTTTGTGTTAGTGTTTTTGTGATCAAATGCAGGAAAACCTGTACTGTAGTTTAGCGATACTATAATAAAATAAAAATAAAACTTCACTTTTAAGTTAAGGATAAAGAAATAAACCGATTGATTTCATTTAAAATCCAAGTCAGTATGTCATGTGAATGACCCTTAGTTATCAATACATATTATTTAATGTGTATATTTTTCTTAGAAAACTAGTAGAAAAAAACATTCAAGTGGCTTATTTAGGATTCCTAAGTGTATCTTGTGAGTTTACCTCACTTAAGTGTACCACAATAGTTTCATGTCTCAGACAACTATTAATAAGCAAGCCTTCACAATTACTGGGTTCCCCAGTCTTGTTCTGCATAGTACGAGCCCAAACCCTATTGTTGTAGTTATGATGGTGGAATTCAATCTCAACTTTTTGATATAATTTCCACAGTGTCTCTATATTATTCCTTTTGTGGTTTTAACAAAATACAGTTTGTCTCCAAAGGTCATGAGTATAAGAGGTACGGGTACTGTTGATACTGTGTACGTTGTTAGGAGACCTTTTGAATAACCTAGGGTACGTCAAATAACGAACTTCCTAATACAATTGAGGATAAGGAATGGCTTTGTGCAAAATGTTTTGTTTTTTCACAGACTGTGCCAGTCCTGTAAAGACTCCCTAACTAGTGGAGTGTTTTATAGGCAGTTTCTGGGCAACTTAGGCATTGTAGTGCCACCAGAAGTCCTGACAGGTGGCAGTACACGGGTGTTTGAGGCAAGTCACCAAAGAGAAGAAATGAGGCAAGCTGATCTTACTGACAGGTAAGAGAAACAAGATCCTTTTGTTATTGTTACCAGTATACCTGGGTAGCACAGTACTGATAGGTCAAAAACCCCTGATACATATTTATATATTTCTTAGGTTAAAAAAAATCGACAGTGAAGCAAATCACCATACGAAGAAGGTGACAGTTGAGGAGCTCTTATTGAAACTGAAAGAGAAGATGGCCCCGAGGGATGCAACCATCAGGGGAAGTTTCCTGGCATGTTGCTACCAACCTAATGGAAAAATGACCAAAAAACATTTTAAGAAGGTGACCATTTTACATTTGTTGTTGTTTGTAATGTGGAATTATATAGCTGCAATACACATCTTCAAAGGATATATTATCAGTTCCTCTTTCTGTGAAGTTTGCAAATATTATTTATGCCATTGCTCATTTTTTTTATATGTAGCCTGTTTCAGTTGTAATTGTCTTTCAGTTTCATACAATACAGTTAAATGCAATACAGAGCACTTTACATAAAAGCAATCCACTGTTTTATACAGTACATATTGTGATGTGCTCTGACCTTTTCAGCCGGAGTCCACGTTGTTCTTTCAAACAGGTGTCTGTTTCTTTAATTATTACACGACGCAATGGAAGTGCTCTGTAAACGCCGTGGCGTACGTTTATTAGCAAACAGAAGTTATAAACAAACAAAAACATAAAACAAAACCTAGCCCTTCTTTAGGCGCTAATTAAACTGGTTAATAGTAGTTCTATCTAATGCAGGGCAGGGTAAGCCTGTTCCCCTGTTTAAATCAATTCCATAAATCACCTAAACCAAATCACATTCAAGCACTTTTGTCAGAACTCGTACCTTTGTTTCGACACACCTTTCCACCGATCAGTTTCTTTCCTCGCTCTCCGTTTCAACCCTCTCCCCTGAACACACCAACTGAAAACCTTTTTAACCCCAACTTGATCACTCACATCTGATCAGCATTTGCCCATTAAATACACAATTAAGCAATTGTTACCTTAACTATACAATTAAGCAATTGTTACATTCGTCATCATACAATGTGTGTGGCTAGCCCCAGGGTCCAAAAGCCTCCAAATTGACGTTTGGTACATACACATCATCACAATATATATATGTGTGTGTGTGTGTGTGTGTGTGTGTACAGTGCCTATAGAAAGTCTACACCCCCTTTCAAAATTTTCACCTTTTGTTGTCTTATAGCCTGGAATTAAAATGCATTAAAAAAATATATATTTTTCATTTATCTACACATCTTACCCCACAACTTCCAAGAGAAAAAAAAAATTCTAGAAATTTGGAGAAAATTAATAAAAAATAAAAACTGAAATAGCATGGTTGGATAAGTGTCCACCCCCCTTGTAATAGCAATCCTAAATTAGCTCAGGTGTAACCAATCGCCTTCAAAATCACAAACCAAGTTAAATGGCCTCCACCTGTGTTAAACTGCAGTGACTCACATGATTTCATCATAAATTCAGCGGTCCTGTAGGTTCCCTCTGCTGTGCAGTGTATTTCAAAGCAAAGACTCAACCATGAGCACCAAGGCGCCTTCAAAAGAACTCCGGGACAAAGTTGTTGAAAGGCACAGATCAGGGGTGGGTATAAAAAAATATCAAAGGCCTTGAATATCCCTTGGAGCACGGTCAAGGCGATTATTAAGAAGTGGAAGGTGTATGGCACCACCAAAACCCTGACTAGATCAGGCCGTCCCTCCAAACTGGATGACCGAACAAGATTATTAAGAAGTGGAAGGTGTATGGCACCACCAAAACCCTGACTAGATCAGGCCGTCCCTCCAAACTGGATGACCGAACAAGAAGGAGACTGACCAGAGAGGTTACCAAGAGGCCAATGGCTACTTTGCAAGAGCTGCAGGCTCTTATGGCCAAGACTGGTCAAAGTGTGCATGTGACAACAATATCCCAAGCACTCCCAAAGCACACAGCCAAAGCTACACTGGAATGGCTAAGGAACAAAAAAAAAATGACCTTGAGTGGCCCAGTCAGAGCCCCAACCTAAATCCAATCAAAAATTTGAGGCATGACTTGAAGATTGCTGTCCATCAGCACTCCCCAAGGAACTTGACAGAACTTGAACAGTTTTGTAAAGAAGAATGGTCAAATATTGCCAAATCTAGGTGTGCAAAGTTGGTAGAGACCTATCCCAACAGACTCACAGCTGTAATTGCTGCCAAAGGTGTTTCCCTCAAGTATTAACTCAGGGTGGTGGAGACTTATCCAATTATAATTTTTTAGTTTTGTATTTTATTTTCAATATATATATATATATATATATATATATATATATATATATATATATATATATATATATATATTTTTATTCTCAATAAAAACTTTTTTCCCCCTTAACTTTGTGTAAATAAGTGGAAAAAAAATTCTCATTTAAATGCATGAAACTCTGAGGCACTGACAACAAAATGTGAAAAAAGTTCAAGGGGGTGTAGACTTACATATATATATATAATACTGTATAAATCAGTTAAATGCTTACAAATGCTACATATATGTTAATCAGCCAATGATCTCTCCCTTTATTAGCATAATCTAGTGCACAGTCTTTAATATAGATCTATAATCGCTGGACTAGGAACAAGGAAATGAAAAGGAAAGGCAGATACAACTAAACAACAGATCTTGAAGTCAATGAATGTTTGATCAGCACTACTTAACCCGCCCTGGGATGTTTGAAACATAATAAGCTACTCCTTAACTGTGTGTTTCTATGACACATGACATGACATTGAAATAAGAAAATACACTTTAAAAAGATGTACCTCTATGTACTTTGACCCAAAGGTACTGGATGACTTTGGACTGATCACGGATGATGAACAATTCCAGATTCTCACAGATAAACTAGGATTTAAGCAAGGAGAAATATCTTACTTTGATTTTTTGATGAAATTTGAAGGTAAGAATTGGTCACTTTTATGATACACATTTAATACAAGAGTATTGGTTATTATTACACTTACAGAAAACGAGTTCTCTCTTATTTATGAACAACAGTTTATCAACATTAACAGCAGTTACATTTAGGGATAAAACTGCAGAGTAGACTTCTGAAACCTGAAAGAAGCTTTGGACGAACATCTTTGAAAAGTACTGCACTGAGTCACACAATTCTGTGTTGAACATGTAATAAATCAATACATTTCTGCACAAGGAATAAATAAAAATTTTTTACCAATAAATATTTTTGGCATACAGTGCTGTGTACATGTCTGTAGCCCACTGTGTGATCTAATTCAGTGGTTCTCAAACTTTTTGGACCTCAACCCCCTTCCTCCTGTCTGTGGTACTATGTGTATATACTGCCAATAAAGCCAAAATAAAATCTTTGCCCATTATACGGTATAGGTTAAGATGTGTGCTGTAATTTAAATAAAATAATCTAATGCCCCCATGATACAGTCTGCGCCCCCTAGTTTGAGAACCACTCATCTAATTGATAGCCTGGTAGTAGAGTCAGATAGATTGTTGCACTGGAAGTATAAGCATCTTTTGAAAACCGGATCCCATGTGAAATTCTATTGCCCTATTCCATTATTATTAATGTACTATTCCATTGTGCTCCGTAGACATCAAAAATTCAGAATAAAGCATGAAGCCATTTTCTGAAATGTGAGTTTGAAGTTTGAGGTCTCAATGGCTATCCACTGCAGCTTATTCATCTTTTGCGAGACTGACTTTGTGTATTGACTGTCTGTGTACTGTTTGTACTGAACTAACTTTTCCTTCTCGTTCGGTTTGTTTCAGATCACCGAGTCGGCAGCCCCGGTGCAGCGCTACAGCACACCTCCAGTCGTCACGTTAATGGAATCAAGACTCACTTTATGTCAGCTGAACAGTGCCTCATTCAGTTTGTGAAAAAACTGCATGAAGACTTCACGGTAAGGAATACAAACAGAAGTAGCAAAGAGGCATGCATTAGGATATAGTGCATTATCGGCAAAGGGATTTTTTCAAAGAATGAAACAGTTCTAACACAATCAAACAAGCATGACACAAGTGAGTTGTAGCAGTTACTTTATTTATTTATTTGTTTAATATATTCATATAGATTAAATGCAATGTACACTAGAATAAAATATATGCATTTTTAAAGTAATAGTAAAGGTGCACAAAGTACAACATAAATACAAAGTATGTTTCGGATATACGTGTGTGTGTGTGTGTGTCTATGTTACCTATCACAATACTAACCACTTATTTACATAAACAATTGCAATAATTAACTTTTAGATTTTTTAAACAACCCATGGTATCATGAGGATGGAAGTTCATTTAACATTTAACCAGCATATGAGAAGGTCATTTTACCAAGCTCTTTATTCGTTCTTGGGAATTCTTAAAGAATACAGACATATTTCTGAAAGGCCATGATAACTTAAAGATATGAGATAGTGTTTTTCCTGTAATGTGTAATAGTGTTGTTTTTGTGTCGCAAGCTTCAATTACAGATATGTTTTGGTTTGGTTTGTAATGTGGACATAAAGTTTAATATTTGTAATACGGTAATATGGAAATCAAACATAAAACATATTTTATTACACTCTTAAATTGAGTCCTTTGTTTTCACAGTTATAAACAAAATGTTGGTCATATTTTTACAAGATGGTAAAATAATTTTGATACTTCGATATAGTGTGAATATTTGAATTTTGTGAACTTTGTTTTGTTGAGAACTGTGGTACCTTAATTTACAGGTAACAATACGGTTGCGTTATGATTACTAAAGTCTCTTTCATGAAATGTAATTTAAACTTTAAACAGTATGAAAAATATGTGCAGAAGTAAGCAACTAAAACAACTTATCAGATTTCTGGATGACTCAGTGAAATAGTAACCCTATCTATACAACTCTTTATGGCTACAGAGGGGTTAGCAGTAAATTGAGGTTTTCATTTTTTTCTTTCTTTCAATAGGATCTCTACTGTGCTTTTTACAAAGCTGACAGAAACAGAGATGGAATCATCACCATGCATGACCTACGGGAGCTCGTTGATAGCTTCATGTTAATCATTAAACAGAAGGAGTTTATGCGCATGTTGGGTATACTGGGGCTGGGACCCGCCTCCACCTTAAATTACCCCGAATTCTTTGACATGTTTCAGGTCAAGGACATGCCAGAGGCGCATCCATGGATTCATTCAAGGCACAGGTTACCGGATATTCAAACAATATTGCAATTCTAATACTAAAATAAAAATCTTGTTGCATAAAGAAAAAAAATAATCTAAGTTGACAATTTCAAATTGTATGGCTGTCCTGGGGATTTGTCAACAACTATATGTGAAAAGGGTGCTAAACGTCATTCTCTCTCACCCAGTGTTTGCCAGCAGTACATGACAAGTGCATGGTATGGTATATACATGCACCAGTAATGCTGAAAATCATGTATTAAAAAGAGTTATTTTTTTTGATGCATCACAGAGACAGATACTATTGAGCCATGTATGTCATAAGGTAATGGATTATGAGCCTGAAAACAGCTGTTCCGGAGGCTAAGATACTCACTTGGAACCACTACCTGTTACACTTGCATAGTGAATACTGTATTTATTTTTTTCTTCTATTGTGTTTGCTGTACTTCTAATGTTTCATTTTTGTTTAAAGGCCAAAGTCAATCCAGCCTCCAAGTGAAGAGCTAGCCTGTGAGCACGCTCACAACTACCTAATTACCAAAGTAGAAACCAGATGGCACGATATGGCAAAGGTAAGATGTATTTATTTAGTACTGATGTATTGCGCATGAAAATTAGATTCTATTTTGCAAATAATAAAAAAAATAAATAAAGTTGTACTTAAATGATGCACTGATTGATGTCTTTACAGCGTAACTCAGTGAGATAAGTTCTGGTACTGATTCATTTTTAAGGTCCTCGTTCAAGAAATGGGGCCCCTTATACGCTAATCCTGTCCGTCTGTCTGTCACACTATACCGTGTGAACATGAAAACTACCTTGATTTTGAACCAATCGAAACCAAAGTTTTATCATATGCTCCCAGCCTCCTATCGACGTTTTGGATGTAATGTGAGAAATAATTGCAGATAATTATTGTAGTAAACATTAACCACTAATTAATATGACACAGATAGTAGACCAACATACACTGTTTATGGTAGTTTAACAAACAATCTTAAACAAAAGCACTTCATGATTAAGTGTGGGGTTCAGAAACATATAGCATTACACATCTCCACGTGTTGCTACAACTGTTTAAATAACATACCTATAATTTTCATTTTCGTTGTTAACATTGTGACAACTTTTTACACAAAATGGCCGCCCTAGTGCACTGATAGTGTAAGGATTATTGCCCACATTGTCAAACAGGTAAGAGCAATAACAATCCATGATGTGGTATGGGACTGAAAAAATAGAGCACTTGTTTTGTTTTGTTTTCCTGTAGTGATTTAAAGGACAGATCTCAAACCCCTGTTTTTTTCATCCATATACTAATAACAAGTATGATTATCATATGAAAGTTATAGTTTTCTGCTTGGATAATTACTGTATAAAAGAAAATATTAATAATTTCACAACTGCCATATACCATTTTTATGCTGTTTGATTGTCTTTGCCCAAACCACTGCAGGCTTGTCGTGAATTTGATGAGGCTGGTCATGGCATCATCTATAAAAAGAATTTGAGGGATATTCTATATCAATTTATCATGCCCATCACATCCAAGGAATTTGACAAACTCTGGTCGAGGTGAGTTTATTTATTGTTTTTTTTTGGGGGGGGTTTTACACTTAACCAAGGTAATCAGGGTGTTTACCAGTGTTTTCTTGCTATCTAGAAATGTATTTATTTATTTATTTTAAATGTGTTCATTTAAAAAAATGTGGTAACCATACAATGTGTCCTGAAAATGTTATCAATACCTGCAATCAAGAAAATATAATTTAAAGTGTTTCGTATTTATGGCCCTAACTATAAAGTGGTGAAAGTTGAGGGACCGGAGCAGGTACAGGTTTTTGTGTAGGTTATTTCTAACCCATTAGATTTTTAAGTTGATAATTATTGGAAAGGGATTATATTAATTTAGCAGAGAGAACACTGTTCCCAGTGAATATTTCTAAAATCCAGTCAGTACTATACATTCTTAGTAGGATCTGTCAAAAACCTGAAACAAATACCAATAATCCTTGTATGTACTGATTTTGTTGTATTATATTAAGATATGATATTAAAGGGAAAGGCTACATCACTCATTCTGAATTCCTTGAGAAGTTAGGGGTAGAGCTAGCCCCAGCAGACAATGGCCCCAGCTTTCAGATTCCAGAGGAACACAACAGAACCTTGTTGGAGCACAATATCAAACAGCAACAGAAGCACAATGGAATTGAAGATATGCAGATAAACCAAACCAGGGCACTACAAACAGCACAGATTGAACAAGAGCTCAAGTAAGTGGAAACTCGTACAAATTATACATATTTAAGAGTGTGGTCCTTACTAAAGACACATTGTTATTGTCATTAATAATGTGCCTTTCCTTTCTGCAGAGATAAATTCAGAGACAACTTCCAAGATTTCAGTAAAGCTTTTACCAAGTTGGACAAAAACAAGGATGGCTATGTAACAGTACAAGATTTCTACAGGGTACTGCAGGAATACAGCTATGACTTGCGTGAAGACCAGTTCACACATCTCCTTGACAGGTACTATCAACTGTTTCTTTTTATTTTTTATCTTTAGGTTTTTGGCATTCACGACCACAAATCCAGTGAGCTGCAGGAAGGTAGAAGAAATGCAATACTTTAGGGACTGGATTTACCCTTAAATATAGAATTCAATAATGGAGAATAACTGGGGGTAGGGGGAGGAAATTACAATGAGCACTATAGCGTATTGACTATTAAATGTATTTGAAATGGAAACTAAGTAATGATTATTGTATATTAAACACTTAAACCTTCGTTTCATTACTATGTGCAAGTGTAGAATATCATGGATTGATCTTTACTTCAAATTAATTTTATATACATGATGTAAGGAATGTTTTATTTTAAATCTTTTAAATTACTACCAATTATTTTTTTACATTGAAACTGAAAATTGGGATGTATTATCTGCATGCGTCATAGACCCCAAGATCAGATTTTGTGCAGACAGGGACAGTGTAGTCTTCATTTCCATCATCATCTGTTGTGCATGTTTTAAACTCGTACTTTACTATAGGAACCGGTCTTCAGAAATCATTTTCACGTAGGTCAAGAAAAGGCAGACATACATTTTGTTAATAATTAACACATTCTTACTGCAAAGCACACAAGGTTTGGAAGTCTAGCGGTTTATCATCTCTTTATTAAAGCAGGTTTTTCAATCAGGTCCTTTTTTCAATTTATTCCTCAGGCTTGGCATCAGGACGCATGACAGCAAGCTGGCTTATTTCGACTTCCTGAGAGTGATTGATGATGGCAGGGCTTCTATGTATGGGTCCACACAGGTGCCAACTGCTGAAGTGGAAAGCGAGATACTTACTCACCACAAGGCTTTAGAAGACATCAAGAAAAAAGTCACAACTTCATTCGACAGTCTGCAAAAGGTGGATTTGTTTTTCCTTAGTCACAATAACAATTTCTGAGAATCATATGAAAGAAAAAAAAACTAAAAACAATACAGTGAATAGAGATATACATGTATGTTGAAGTAAAATAAATGTTATGTTAAAGTGAGAACCCTTAAAGAAATATTTATCTATAAGAAAGCATATCAGATAAAGCCGGTCAGGAAACATAAAGCCAACACCACTGTTAAAAACAACAACAATTTGCTTAATGTTGACAACAGCACTTTAGCTGGCCTATGACCTACAGAGAAAGTTGGGTTTCATCAATTCAATGAACATCTATAGGTACAGCGACCTCCATTATATCCTCATTGAATAAAAAATAACTCAAATTTATACTTGAAATACAACATTATAGTTTCCAAGAAAGTCTTTCAACGTTCTTTTATTTCCAGTTTGGTTAATTGTAAGCTTGTGTGAAGCTGTTTAGGATATAGCATATTAACAATAAACTCAGTGAATATGTTATCAATGTGTTATTAGACTGCATTATAAATTACCATATGTTGTAACTACAACTGCAATGTAACTGTCCTATTCTATCCCAGGCTTTTGCTGCCTTTGATAAGAAGAAAAGCGGGGCGCTCAAGCAGGAGGAGTTCCGAAGGGTCCTGGACAGTTTTTGTTTTAGGTTGTCAGACCCACTGTTCACTTACCTGCTGAGCAAAATAAAAGTGAACAAAGACAACACAGTGGACTGGATTGATTTCATGCAAAGCTATAGTTTTCTAAACCATGAGGTGAGAACAGTACTGGCCCAGTGGTCTTTTATGACTGTGCCAGCCACAAGTTCTCCAGCAGTTTGTTTAATGTTACAAGTACTGAAAAACAGTATTATTCTACAAAAATACCCCAATGATGTAGAAATAGTGGTGTCTTACTTGGCCTTGTAGTGTGGCATGTTTGAGTGTAATATACAATCATCAGTTAATAGGGCACTTAAATATTAAAATGATGACTCTTTTTCCAGGGTACAAGTGAATGGCAGGAAAAAGTACAGAAGGCCAGCAAACCTTTAACAGCAAAGACCTTGTCTATGACGGACATCTTGACCCGTATACATGAGGTGGTCTCTTCACGCCTCGAAACAATCACCAAGGAAATCAAAGATATTGACTATGCACACATTGATGTCATTTCTAAAGGGGACTTCAGGAAGATTTCAAACCAGTATTTTATGCGCTTAACAGATGAGCAGGTATGTAAGAAATTATTTTATACAGAAGTACAAGGGTCTGAGTTTTTGGTTATTTAAAAATAAACAGAAAAGAAAATCTCACTGATAGTACATCAATTTTTCATATTCAGTTTGAGGACCTCTGGAATAGAATGGCAGTCAATGATTACGGAAATCTGGAGTACCATAAGTTTCTGAAGAAGTTCAGTGGCGATCCATGTGAAAAGCCTCAGAGCCCACCAGTAACAGGAAGTTCCTTCAAATCTCCTCCTGCTTCAGCAGGACTGGAGAGATCCACCTCTCTCTGTAGACGCCCAGAAACAGCTTCCTCTGTCCTCAGTCGCTCAAAGGTCAGGACCAGGTTAAAACATCAGGACTTTTAGAACTCTTGTTAAAAAGTCTTATTGTGTAAGACAACAGAGCAAGGGCTACAATCAAATTTTTACACCATGCCTAAATTCTTTGAGAAAAAAATGGCTTCTTTGTAGAAATTTCAACCAGCAGTATGCTATGTTTTTTTAATAAAAACAAAAAACAAAACACTATGTAATATGTGTCATTATGATATAACTGCATACTAAGTCAGCTGATTGTTTTTTATGTTCTAGTCCATGGTGCAGGTAAATCGTCCATTCACAGCAGGTGGACGTGCAACACCATTGCTGAACTGTGAGTCCATTGAGCATAAAGTGAAGAGACAAGTGTGCCAGTCCTGGAAGAAGATTCACAAGCAATGTAGAGAGAGGGATGCTGAAGGACGAGGTGAAATCAGTGTCTCTGATTTCTTAGGTAGGATTCTCTAACCAGGGTGTAGTATAGATGAAAATTGAGGTTAGTAATCCAGGGACCCCCTGGTAATAAGATGTACATCAATGGGTTCTCATCCTGGTTAATTAATAATTGGTATAAGTAAACTGATTGGTACTAAGCGGGTTGCAACCTCCCCTAAGGTATGGGAGGTCAGGTAAAGAAGTCTCTTAATGAGAATTGGAAACCCTTACATTCTTTCAAAAGCATATTGGCTTTCAAGATAATTAACATATTTTGATACTTCAAGTAATGACCCAATCACTTTACAATAGCACGCAAGGCCTTAGTCACAGAACTTTTTAAGGAATATTTTAAGGACTTGTTTTCTTAAACAACAAGGAACTGAAACAAATACATGTTAGGAAAATTGATGATTTTTGTGTTTGTCTAATTTTAGCAGTTTTGCTGTTTCGGAGTATGTAATATAGGAATAAACTCAGCAATATGCTGACATCCTTTGTTCCATGTCATCTCTTGGCTCTGAAGTTATTCAATTGTATTAATTTACTTTATTATTATTATTGTAACAGCTGTAATGGAAAAGTTTGAGACAAAGATGACTCAGGATGAGTTTGAACAGCTGGCTTTGAAGTACAACGTTAAAAACAATGGCAAGTTCTCCTACCCTGATTTTCTCCATCATTTTGTACTCACACTGAAACCACAAGATGGCAGCCTGCTTCAGAGGATGAAGGTTTCCCAGCCCCGTATAGCGGTATGGAAATTAACAACTAAAACTGTTCAATAATAAGGTCATAACATGGGCAGCAGTGTGTTACAGTACTATTGTCAAGGTAAATGTACTTCACTGTACTGCCTTGAAGAAGGTGAAACATGATGACTTTCAGGCAAATTAAGAATTCTATGTGTTATGTATTAATTAATTTTCATATAAGAATTGTTGGCTGTAGTACCATGCTATCGTGATGTTGTTATATATTTAAAAAAAAAAAATGCAGTAAAAACAATCACAAAAGAGAGCCTTCCTGGATAAACTTCAGCTCCTTAGCAAAATATTGTGTGACTTTTCTAACATTCTTGCTGCTCTTGCTGGCTCATAAATGACAACGATACTTGTGATTATTATTTAAGATGAGCCCTGGGAATCAAAGTAGCCAGCTTGTGGATGCCATGCTTACAATCCAAGGGCAGGTCCTACAGTGCTGGAAACCAATGAGACGTCATTTTAAAGCCTTTGATGAAGGAGTGAGTGGCTACATCTCTGTGCGCGACTTCCGGCAGGTACAACAAAATATTTCACTATGTGCAGAATATCAACAACAGCAAACCCTAAGGACTCTATTTAAAGTTCCCACATGCAGCCCCTTCATTCTGACTGTGAGCAGGCATCTTGTGAGGTGTTGCTATAAATACTAGCACTTTCTCATGAAACATTGTTTTCTTTGTACATCTTCAAATAAATACAGATTAGTTTCAGATTTACAGTGGCTCTCAAAAGTATTCACCCCCCCTTGGACTTTTCCACATTTTATTGGGTTACAACATGGAATCAAAATGGATTTAATTAGGAGTCTATTCCACTGATCAACACAAAAAAAAAAAATCCATAATGTCAAAGTGAAAAATCTACAAATTGTTCTAAATTAATTACAAATATAAAACAGAAAATAATTGATTGCATAAGTAGTCACCCCCTTTGTTATGACACACCTAAATAAGCTTTGGTGCAACCAATTGTCTTTAGAAGTCACATAATTAGTTGAATGGAGTCCACCTGTGTGCAATTAAGGTGTTTCACATGATTTCAGGTTAAATACACCTGTCTCTGGGAGGTCCCACTGTTGGTTAGTACATTTCCTAACAAAAACTACATAATGAAGACAAAGGAACATTCAAAGCAAAGCCAGAATAAGGTTCTTCAAAAGCACCAATCAGGGGTAGGATATAAGAACATTTCCAAGGAATTGAATATCTCCCGGAGCACAATAAAGTCCATTATTAAGAAATGGAGAGAATATGGCACAACTGTGAATCTGTCTAGAACAGGCCATCCTCAAAAACTGAGTATCCGGGCGAGAAGAGCACTAGTCAGGGATGCCACCAAGTGGCCTATGGCAACTCTAAAGGAGTTACAGTCTCCCACAGCTGAGCTGGGAGACACTGTGCATATGGCAACAATAGCTCAGGAGGTCCACAAAACTGGCCTTTATGGGAGGAGGGCAAAAAGAAAGCCATTGTTGAAAAAATTCACATCAAATCTCAGCTAGAGTTTGCCAGAAGGCATGTGAGAGACTCTGAGACTAAGTGGGAGAAGATTCTACGGTCTGATGAGACCAAAATAGAGCTTTTTGGCCTCAACGCTAAGTGCTATATTTGGCGCAAGCCTAACACCGCACATCATCCTGAGAACACCATCCCTACCGTGAAGCATGATGGTGGCAGCATCATGCTATGGGGATGATTCTCTTCGTCAGGGCCTGGAAAGCTTGTGAAGATAGAGGGCAAAATGGATGCAGCAAAGTACAGAGAAATCCTGGAGGAAAACCTGCTGAAGTCTGCAAGATACCTGGCACTTGGGAGAAGATTAATCTTCCAGCAGGACAATGACCCCAAACATATAGCTAAAGCCACACTGGAGTGGCTGGAGTGGTCAATGTCCTGGAGTGCCCCAGTCAAAGCCCGGACCTCAATCCAATTGAGAATATATGGAAAAAGTGGTAGAGACTTATCCAAATAGACTCATGGCTGTAATTGCTGCCAAAGGTGCCTCTACCAAATATTGACTCAAGGGGGTGAATACTTATGCAATCAATTGTTTTCTGTTTGTAGATTTTATTTTTCACTTTGACATTATGGACTTTTTGTATTGATCAGTGGCAAAAACTCCTAATTAAATCCATTTTGATTCCATGTTGTAACACAATAAAATCTGGAAAAGTCCAAGGGGGGTGAATACTTTTGAGAGTCACTGTAAGAACAATTTCCTGATATGGGGGTGTTCACGTCTGGCAACACAATAAAATAACTAGATTGTTTCAACTGGATTGCTTATTAATTTAATGATGAGCTTACAGCAGTCATCTTTCTTTCTCTCTATTTTTTTTCAGGTACTAAGAAAGTTCAGTGTGAACCTGTCAGAAGAAGACTTTTTCCACCTTGCTGCATTCTATGACAAGAAATTGAATGGCAAAATATCCTACAATGATTTCTTAAGAGCATTTTTGAGATGAGGACTGCAGCTTAATTGAGATTTATTTTTTTTATAAATTTGACACAATGATATAGTGATATTTTCTTTAATTAAATTAACATAATTTTATGTTTGAAAAAAATGCAATGGTATTTACAGACAATAGAAAGAAGTATTGAATAAAAGGCTGTTGTGCTGTGTTGCATTCCTGTAATTTTGTCAAATTTTAAATTTCATTGTGTATTTGATTATTTAAACAACCAAACTGTGCTTAAATGCCACAATAATTACTGCTGAATAATAATTTTATTTTATCTAAATAAATGAGTGTAGTGAAATTTCTAATGCATCACCTTTTTCAATTGTTTCTTCTAATTGCTTAGATCATCTACAAAATCTGATGTAATAACACTTGCCATCCGCCAACACATGCAGGTGTCAGTACCATGAAAAAGTGGGGAACCATGTCTTACATTCACAAAATATTCTCACAATAAACAAGTAAAAAAAATGTTCACATGAGCTACGTTTGCCATGTGCAGAATTACATTTAATACATTTTAGGCAGTGGTTCACAGTACATATACTTCAATTGGTCAGCCAATAAAGGTCAGTGCTGTGACATACTGTTCTCTAACCCTGGTCCTGGAGAGCCCCTATCCTGCAGGATTTATAGGTGTCTTTACATCATCAGTGGCTAAAGATCTGGAACACTTGTTAATCTTGATTAATTAAGCCAATGACTGGTGCAATTAAGTAACTGAGAGCTCGGTGGAAATGAAAACCAGAAGACCCAGTAGGTCTCCAGGACCGAGGTTGGAGACCCCTGCGTGTACATTCACAAATTCTAGCACCATTGAGTATTTTTACTAAGGGATGTCCATGCAAGTATTTTGACCAATGGATTAATTTCAGCAGACATGGAAAGAGGAGGTATCGATACTGTATATGGAAGATGGAGGACTGTGGCAAAGAGATAATTAGTAGCAGGTATATAGCAGGTGCGGTGCAGTAATCCAAAGAACAAACAGACAACAAAGTACGGGTGAAATGGGTTGTTCTATAAGGTTTATAATCCAAGAGTCTGATGACCAGCCAGTAAATAAAGAGTTTTGCAATACACACCAATGTGTATTGCGCAGTGAGAAACTGGGTTGCAGTTCCATAAATAATAAGCACAGTACTTAGCACACAATTAGACACACACACAGTCACAAAGTCCAAAATGAGTACTCTCAGTGCTTGTGGTGCAGTACAATATAATACGTGCTATAGTGGTGAACAAATGGTGATGACAATGTTAGTCCTGACTGTACTGCAGTGTTGATCCGGTTTTGTGCTGGCCCTTGGTGACAGCTCCGGATTCGTGTTTAGCCATCTAGTGTTACAAACAAGACAATTACTAACAACACGAAAAACAAACACTCACGAATACTTCAAGTATGTTCTTTCTCTGCGTCTCACACTGTCAGTTTATAACCCAAAACCATACGAAGGAAAAGATTTACGATTCTCTGGCCCCTTTATGCTATCACTCATAACCCCTTGGTAAACGATTGCAGCTCTCTCTATTGCCTGCAGCTGCTACTTCGTTTATCTTCCAGGTCAATACGTTCCTGCTGATTGACTTCCCGATCAAGGAAATTAACTGTCAGGCCAGCCCGTCCAAAGACTTCCACTTTCACTACTTAGCGCCCTCATAGGTCAGGAGGGAAATTTACAACCAGAACTCATTATATTTCTGTCACAAGGACTTATCAAATAGCTTCACCCAAAACTCTAAGATATCTTGCAGTCTACGAGTTTGGGAAAAATACTCTAGGTTGTACATGTTCAATCCAACATTCATTATTATCTTGTGATAGTTATTGGAGGAGATCAGAAACACATTATATGTTGTGCTTGTAAGTGTGCTTTATTGCAAACTTAAAACAGATTAAGAAATATGAAATAACCCGTTTGGCATCTAAGTTAGACAAAGCCAGAAAATACTGCCTTTTGTAAGCACAATCCTGTATCTTTTTTAACCTGCACCATTATTTTCTAACATATTGCTTGGACTACAGATTACTCTGTAGCTGAATAGCAATTCTTATACAGTTACCTCCACACCCAATTTTCCCTTCAGGAACTCTCCTGCTCACTACATTGTGAAATAATCTTAAAATAATTACCAAATAATCCAGTTATAGGAAAAGGGGAAGCACTTTTATTAAAACAAATTGCAGAAGTGATATAAATAAAATCATGAAAATAGTGATGTACTTTAAATGCATAAAACATACATACAACTGGGAACATGAGGGATGATAATCATAAAGTAGTATATGTAGCTTAATATTACACAAAAGACCAGCACCAAACATACACTAAGTTTTCTAATGAACTGGATCCAAATACGACAAAAGCAATTCAAACAATGAGCCACTGTTATGATGCACAAGATAATACTGAATTAAACACCAGTGACACAAGATTATTACAATCATACTCTGGCATGCTTGTTATCCCCAAACAAAAGTGCTCCACACTTGAACACTCATTTAGCTTCATGGCTCCGGCTCTTTGGAACTCTCTCCTAGCTTTGGTGCGTGATGCTCCCACCGTCGCTCACTTTAAATCAACTCTCAAGACCCACCTGTTCTCTCTTGCTTTCCATGCTCTTTAAGCCTGATATCTGCTATTAGCTGCTGTGTTGCTGTTTCATGTATTATGCTACTATCATGTATTATGCACATTTCACTGTATTTAATGTATTATGCATTGTATTTACTGTATAAGATGTATTATGCATTTCTCTGTATTTAAAGTATTATGAATGTTCTTGTTGTTACTTCATCTTGTAAAGCACTTTGTGATGATGGTCCACTATGAAAGGCGCTATATAAAATAAAGATTGATTGATTGATATGTGGTCCCACAATCAATCTTTTAATAGTAAGATTTTAAAATGCCTTAAGTTCTTCTTTTTAATTTTAAACTGCTTTATTATGTATATATGCCATTTGTGCTATATCTCCCCAATAATCACCATCCAACCATGCAATTGAATGTCATTTTCTGAAATTTCTGTCCGGGGGCGGGGGCTTATCCTCAGCAGATGTTTCTAATTAAAAATATATTTAAAAAAATAATAACATGTATTAATAACAATTTATAATAACCCTTGTAAAGTAAAGCTAGATAAATAGAGGAGTGAATCAGTAATGAAGTTCACAAAGTTACAGAATGTAGTTACAGTGAAAATAATCAAAGGGTAAATCAAACAATTTAACATCTTGGAGTACCTCAGTCTATGGCAATGCTATTTTAACCTGTTTATACTCATCACACCAGTTCCTTAGAAGTTGGTTGAGGATTAGGTCCTGTAACAGTGGAGCAGTAACAGTGACGAGGTTGTCCCTGTATCTCTGCTTTCTCCAAAGGCAACCACCAGTAGGAGTCTGTGAGATTGTTATCTAAGACAGGGCAGAGGCAATGAAACTCAAGAGGTAGAGAACGCTTTGTCGGTTACAGTTTAGTTTTAGTGTTCCACTTTGTCAATGGAGCATCTACTTTTAAAAAGAAAGTCCCAAACTCATTCTCTCTTGGGTTCATTATTCTTTAATTAAAGATTGACATCAGTGCTCTCCACTTTGTTAATGGAGGGTCCTTACTTTTATACCCCAGGGGTGGGGTCTCAAAGGTAACTTTATTGTCCAATAAAGTTACAGGTTTCCATATGATGTTTTACACAGTTACTGCAAAGCTTAATGTTTATTAAACTGAACCTTATAGTTGAAAAGATTGTTTAAGAAATGTTGTACACATCCATTGTTTGTCAAAACATGGTCCCATGTTTTAGACATAGCGGCTCCAGTTTTGAAAACCACTTAAGACAGCCATAAGAAGTAATTTGTCTTTGGACCTTACATATGGATTAGTTTACAAAACACGTGTCATAAAATGTTCCATATACTTTCACAGTAACATTACCAACATATTTAAAGCCCAGTTACTTTTTTTGAGGTGCTGGCAAAATCCCGATTTTTGAAGACCAATATACCTTTCATTATCATGTAGCACTAAACGTATGGCCAATGTCATACTGACACAATTATTATATTATACTATTATTCAAGCAACAAAATATAAATCCAGATTGGAGGGTCAACATAGTTTCTTCTTTTCAATAAGGTAAATAAAAAAAAAAAGAAAAAGGTGCTTTTATTATCATGTGCTTCTTGGGGTGGGCATGTCGAACACTATTGGTGGGTTCATGGGTTGAAAGTTCACAGTGCACGCTGATGCATTCACGTAAGTTGTAGCCCCATCAGTCATTGCCCCATAACCTGCCAAAAAAGGTTTTGTGTTCAGTTTCACCAGTTTATTTTTAAGTAGTTGGAGTTTTCTAATGTACGTATCTATTTATAAATAACATCAATTTGGCCATTTACTAGCAAGTCAAAGCCCAGTGCTGCACCAGCATCACTGTTACTGAAGATATTCAAATCCGAGACCCGCAAAAAGAAATGCATTTGCACATCATGAAATTTACAAAAATCTATAGTGAATGCTAGATCACAGTTAGAAGTATCACCAATACAATCTGAGCTATATCTGCATGTAACATATCTTTAATGGAGTTGTAGATAATTCAGTGATTTTATTATAATTGAAATTAGTATATATTGTACACACAGTCTACACGTAAATAGAAATTTGGCTACATATATATTATATATATATTGTATCAGTCAATTTAGAAGGGCTCCCTTACCTTCATGAATGTGCCCAAAAACGTGAAGTTTTGGTTGTACTCGTTTCTGTACAGTATTCAACAACTCCATACAGCCTACCCTCTGCATTTTTTTGGGAACCCAGTCCAGGAAACCTACAATAGCAAAAAGAGGTGAAACTGATGGGAAAGCTTAATGAGGACAGCTTTTGTTTGCTTAGTGAGACAAAATAAAAAACGATGTTTCAAACATAACGCTTTAAACACATAAGTACAGCTATGACCGTTCATTTAAATAATGTGCACTAATGTCCATACTGCTCATAGTGCCAGTTTTGAAGTCGTGGGACGTACTAAAAGCCAAGTTTTTTTCCGAAACTTCTACTCAGTGAGAACACAATTATTTTAAGCGAGTTTGAAGCGAGTTTGCTGACATAGATTCTCATCCAGATATGCAAATACATTTCCAACCTACTTTCATGGTAAAAATGGTAAACTCATTTATGAAATTCAACATATTGGGAAAATAAGGAAAGAAAATGCTTAGTGGTTTACTGTTAAACTAAGTTAAATGTTTATGCTAAAAACATGCTTCCATTTTGCATGCATTATCAGCCTTTTGAAGTTTCTCTATATGCTCAAGTCTTACAAAAGAGCTTATTCTGAACCCTAACCCTAAACAAACCTGAAAGTAATGTATTGCCCTTAGCAGTCAGCTGCTGTTAGGGGAATAATTCAGAACTCTAAAGCCACATTCTGTTCAAACAGCAAGGCTACATTTTGATATACTGGACAGTGTAACTGCCTTTATTACTGCTGCATCTAATAAGAAACCCTCTATTTTTCTAGCACTTGGGTTGAAATAACAGTGAACCAAGTGGGAGGTTTGGTTCAATATTGTACTTACCCAGTGGTGGTCCGTGTGTTACAAGAATATCTGTGCCATCAGGGATTTGGTTCCACTTGTCCAAAAGGGCTTGTCCCCGGGGAAGATTAAAGCCCCACCCACAATACCAAGGCTGCCTGTCTCGGGAAATAAAAAAATAAGATCATTACATTTTTCAAATTTTTAATAATGATAGCCATATTAATTATTTAACTTCCTTTGCAGTCAGGTACCTCCGAGAATATGAACATATTTTTATCAAGGAGTGGGAAGGAGTGAAAATGAATATTTACATGCATTTAGCCTCACAGCACTAAAATTCTGTACAAATGAATCAGTAAGCTAGAACTGAAGTGTGAAAGACAGCAGCCACTTTACAACAGGACAGCCTCCATTTATTCCAAAATATAACTGTTGGTGGTTTTCGGTAACGCGTGTAAAATAAATTCAATGAACACTTTAGTATCCTATACCAGCATTACATACTACCTTTTTGGACAGAAATATACTACTATATACAATAGTACTACAGTATTATGTATACAAATCATCACCAACTTAATAATGTTAAGGGTACATGTCACGTGTAAAACCTTTGCCTCGTCTACTCTGTTGAGGACCTATATCCTCGCTTAAAAACAAGAAGACTGTTGGTTGCATTTCTACAGTCTTGTTGGTACATGTTTCAGAAGAAAAAAAAAAAAAAAAAAAAAGGGTGTCACAGAGACGGCCGAAGTGGCCGGCGTCAGAACCAGGAAAACGAATGAAGACAAAGACATATGATGTGAAATGGAGACGCTTGCTTGCGCCGGTTTGTTATAAGTAAAAGGTTTAACAAACACGAAAACACAGGACACGGCACTGGTAGCCAAAATAAGCAGAAACAAAAAGGGGACTAAACTTAACAAAACGGTGCACGGACAGACACTGACAAACACGGCGAGTTTTGAACACACAAGTATCGTGCTGGTCCCACCAGCATGCAATAGCAATTGTAATTATCACTCTCCTACTCTCTCTCTCCCGTTCTCCACTCACCGAACACCCAACCGCGAGTATGTGAAAACGTGCATCTATATATACTGTGTGCTGGGATTCAATTACTAATTAATTATTCACTTGAATCCCAGCACGTGAATTAATAAAGTGCAATTCCCCGTGCTCACATATTACTACATTTTACTTGCACGTGAAGCGCTGTGCAATCCTCGTGCCTAAATACACATATACATTTTAAACACTCGTGTTACACAGACCCGTTTATATCCCGTGTACCAATGACTACACACCAACATTTAAACACACCACACGCAACACATAACAGATAATATACACAGGGGCGGGCACTTTGCCACACAGGGTTACAGCATTCTGCTCTGTTTATCCCATTAAATAATTACGCTATTAAATAATGCATTGTTGAGCCTATAAAAATCTCAAGTTGGGACACATAACATCCTCAATATGTGAATGAGCTAAATGAAGCTGTAAGACACGAAAAAGCAATTACTTTTCAAAAGTATGTATTTCCTTAATGAATTATAAACTAATCTAGTATGTAGTTGTCAAATGGCTTCTTTTGGGGTACTCTACACAGACAACACATTAGAATATCACACTACTGAAAACCACATTCAGTCCACAACCTCCCTGTGGCAAAGCGGTGAGTGCAAGTGAGAGCAGTGCAGAACGAATTAATCACACAGACAACGATTCACAGGTGCAAGGGTGTTTATTGATGATCTCAATGTCCAGAGCTTTACGGCAAACGCCTGTAAATAATAAATGTTATAAAGTGATACAGCGGCGTGTATCACTGTGTTTGTAATCCCCAGGTTTGACCCGTAACTGAAAGTCCCGTTCTTTTTCACCGACACGTAACACAGATCACAGACACAGGTACTTCAGTGAGTGAATTAGTGCTAGCGTTGAAAAGGCAGTTCTCCGTGAAACAAACGAAAGTGCTGGTGTCCGGGTTTGATGCTGGCTTTCGGCTACAGCTCCGGATCATGTTAGTAGCCTAAATAACAAACAACAGTTTATACTAGACAAACAAAAAACAAACACACCACTCATGTTTCCCGTAACACAGGGTCTCCTCCTGGGTTATCTCCAACCATTTACAAAAGGAAAAGATTACTTTCACTACATCCCCTATTTATACCCTCGCACATGACCCCTAGGTTAACGAGCGCATCTGCTCCTCCAATCGTCGGATGTCACGCTGTCTCCCGTCCAGGTCAGTGAGCTTGGGTGCCATAGCTCAGCCCCCTTCCTAAATGACCGACTTCCACCTACCCTAAGGAATACACTGTCGTGCTATTTAGTTAAGGGTACTCAGTTCCTTTTACATAGTGCCCTCACAGGTCGGGAAGGAAATCTAACACCAAGAATCATTCGATCTCTGTCACACTCCCTCAAGACCCAGGTTAATCTGCAATCCTGCAAGATATTACACTCCCAGCTCACAAAATGCACATTTATCAATTGTATTAGTTTATTGCTAGTTTATTTATTGATCTGGATTTTGTAATTCACACCAGAATCACAGTAATTATAATTAATAGGCGTCACATGTGCCGCCACCTGATGGCAGACCCCAGGATAGTCACAATATACATGGAAAGATACAGTACCAAACATAAAAAACTGACCATTTTAAAAGCTTATCATTTTTTATAGGTATTGTTCAATTTCAAATGGGTACATATAGATTTTAGAAAAGAACTTCAAATGCTACTGAATAAGAAACAGGATATACCATGTTCTTTTCAAAATGGCACAAAAGCAGGTCACATTTATAACCCAGAACAAGCCCCAGGCAATGAGGCAGATTATTAATTAATTTTTACAATCAAATATTTAAATGGGGCCATTACAAGGTTATGTAGACATTGATGTCTGGTACAATTAAAAAATCAGACCAATGCCAACGATTAGCTACATTTTTGTCTGTCTGGTGAGCTTGCTGTTGCAGGCTGCCAACAGTTATGAAAGGGCGTGTATGGCTCAAATATCACCAACAGCTCCCAGTTCAGTTGACTGATAACTAAAAGCAGGCAAAAATCTAAAGAAAAAAAGTTGCTTGGTGCATTGTTTTATATTGGCCATCAAATATATTACAGATGCAATAAGCTTTACTGACAGTGTAGAAATTAACATGTCAGTTACAATTTTACTTCAGATCCATATTTCACACCCATGTCAAGCACTCTTAGCTGTCAGTTAGCTCTTGTACAACTGGCTTTTAAATGTGCAGTGAGCACTGAGTTGTACATGTAAGCCTAACACATAAGACAATACTGATCTTGTATTCTTCCACATCATATTTAGTGGATCCCTCACCCATATCATACAAACGTCACACTGACTTGTCTGTCAGTTTGTCCAACAGTCTGTCTGTCAAACTTACATGTTAAGTATATATTTAACCGTTTGTCCGACTGCAATATATTTTGCCATATAAAATGACAAGAACACCGGGAGAAATCTCATTAGCTAAATCTCATCTAACCAGTGCAAATATGTGACCATACCAGCACAGCTTGGAATTTTTAAAACCCTGATTCATTTTGGGTTCTGTATATTGATGGTCCCTGTCTGTTTGTCTGCATGTCACACGGATGTATATCTTAAACATCGGGGGTATATGGAGGAATCTCATTGTCTTTACAGGCATGTCAAACACTTTTTTATCTGCATAGTGGACATGGTGATCTACCTATACTTTTGCATGTACAGATAGTTCTTATTCTGTATTTATAGCAGTGATTGAGGCTGAATGTCACTGACATTCTTGTCTTCATTGTTTAGCCAAGGGTTAGAAACAAGTGTGTGTGTCCGTGTGTGTGTGAAAAACAATGGTTTAAGCCCATTTCATACTAGATTTCTCAATTTGCAAGTTTATTTCAGTGAGAGTACATCAAATACTGAGAAGTCCTTTGTGGCAAAGCCATCAGGGGGGTAAAAGTGGTTTCATTAGTGTAAGAAATAAAATGTATATCATGTTATCTATTTATTTTTGTAGCAGCACAACATTCTAATTAGGTTTTCTATGAAATTTGCAACAATGTTTTCATGAAATCTAAAAGATTAATTTCAAAGATCTTAAAAGTAAATTCAGGTCCTGAAATATTTAAAAGTGCCTTATTTATAGTAATATTAAAAATTGCATGGATGACTTCAAGTGGATTGTCAGTTTCTTTATCTGTATCTTTGAACATATTTTAATTTAATTCATGTTTTAGATTACATTTAACTGTTCATTTTGGTTCAGATACTGTATTGGGTCAGAGGTCACTAACAAAACTTAGCCAAGTTTACATATATTCCTCTACATATGAAGTCAGTACCTTAAATAGTCTCTGAGATATTTATGACAGGATTTTTGACAGTTTTGTAGTGCTGCATAAGAAATTTGTAACAAATTTGAAGGCAACATTTGACGTGTTGCTCGGTGCACTTGCTACATATGGTGCTCAGAGCCGTCAGCAGCCCTCGGGGTCCCACCCCCCCCTGCTTCAACTGTCGCAGAGCCCATCACAGGAGATCCCCTGCACGCAGGCTCATGTGCCAAAACCCTGTAGTCGTGCCTCTTCTCCTCAAGCGAGATGGGTGAAGCGCTCAAGGCAGACGAGGGACCTTACGGACCTCAAGGCACAGATGGCCCAGGTTCTTGAGCTACTGTCTAGGCAGCAAGCTCCTATGGAGCCTGTGGAGGTCTGGGCCCCATACCACTCACACCAGCTCCAGTTCCTGTGTCTCCCATGGGAGCCCAGGCTGAGTTGGAACCGCGGCATTTGATGGTGGAGGAAGACATGCTGTCTACAGCGGTCTGCTAGGGTGAGGGCTCCTTCCCCACGGAGATGGAGGAGGGAGAGGAACCGGCGCTCTTGACCAAGGCAGAACCTAGCTCCGAGGTTGCCTTGGAGTCTAGTTTGCCACCATTGTCAAGCTCCATGTCGGCATTGATGGGACATGCTTCAAACTTTTTGCAGATCCCCTGGGTGAAACCAACAGAGCCCTGCCGGTTCGTGTTTTGGACGCAGCGGCTCCCAGAATGCAGTCCTTCCCACCATTCCCTGATTTTATGGAGGAGGTGCAGTCCACTTGGGATCGACTGGCATCAGTGCCAAGTGTGTTGAAGAAAGCCATTCGGCTTGCTTCATTGGAGGACGTGGAAAAGCTGAGGCTGGCACAATTTCCCCCAGTTGACCATTGTGGCCTTGGTTAAGGCTCTGCCGATGGAGGGATTGCCTAGGGACCCAATGTGCCCGAACCCTCAGTGCAGGGTTACGGAGACACATTTGAAGAGGACCTATGCAGCGGAGGCACAGGTGACCCTCCTGGCTAACATGACGGGTATACTGACTGCATATTTGGATGGCATGCTCACAGAGACCCCACTGAGCTTTGCCTCCTTCCAAGCACGCTGCTCCAGATCTCCGGTCTTCTAGGGCAATATTCTGTGCATATCATTAACAAAGGGCATTCCTCCTCCACACATCTATGTGTGTGGCTCTGCAGTTTCTTTCCCATCTACACGGTGTGGTTGTACTTGGAGCTGGGGTTCCTTCTTTTGGTGGGGAAGTGAGTCTTACTGTGAGACTCCTGCCCAAGTCCCTGCCATTCCCAATGGTTCCTCGCCAGTCAGAGGGGATCCCCCGTCACATTTATACTTTCACAGCTTATGTGCTAGCCTCATGGAGGCCTCAGCCTGCTATCACTCTCCCGAGTTTCTTTTCCAGGTCTGAGCAACTTTCTTGGTCACAGGCTGAGTCCCCCACCCAACAAGTAGGGAGTTCTCTTCCTTTGTCTCTCCTATACGGACCTGAGACACTTTTCCTTAAGTCTCCATGCCACCCAGCTGCCAGCCGATGCTGACTGAGGATGCTGCCTGAGTAGTGACGGGATCTATCCTTTTGTCTTCTATCTGTAATTCTCCTTGTCATCCAGCAGCCAGAGGATGCTGCCTGACCTGATCTGGACTTGACAGTGTCCTTCATGTTTGTCTTTTCATTCTTCTTGTCGCTCAGCAGCCAGAGGATGTTACCTGACTCAGTGCTTTGAGTATAGGGACCTGTCCAGCCTGTTCTATGTCTAAAACTGTTGTCACACAAGCGCTCACACGCTCCCAAGCTCGCTATCCATGACACCCCCCACCCCCCCACCCCCTTCACTCTCAAACCCTCAAAGGCACCCATTGAATATACAATAAAACAAAACATAAATAAGACTTTGATAGCTTTTTCATTTAGGTATTACAAAAATTCTTGTGAAAGCAACTCTACATTTATTAATATTTTACATTGCCTCAATTGGTAAAGAAAAAGTTGCTTTGCAAATGATGTCCCATTAAACTTAAATATTTTCCACAATAAGTCAATATCGTGTTACATTCATATATAGAAACTTTTCATTCCAAGCAGATAATGTTGTCATTTTCCATTGGCATTTTCTATTGGGTTGTTCAGAAGATTAGTGTTTGGCAAAGTATGAATTCCTGATTTTGTTTGTATTGTAATACACATTCTTGTTTTTTGTTACCTGATCAGTATCAGTTTATATTATGTATTTGAAGCAACTATGACCCCACAACATGCTCACTCTATTTCTACCCATATGTAATTAATGGCATCTTCTGAAGGGCTTAACTATGGTATCCTATTGTGGACAATATCTACCATAAATAAATAATACATTACATGAGTTTATGTACGCCAAAATACATTCATATTTAATGTCCTCTGTTAATATTTTCTAACGCATTTCACCCTAAGTACATGTTGAATATTTTAAGAATCTGAATTACACAGCAGGTGTTTTAGGGGAAACATCCATGGATTTCATCTCAATGTACAGAAAGAGCTGCATTTTAAAATGTACTTTAGCCACATGTACATTACATGTACATAATCACGAAATGACAGCTACCTAAAATAAACTCATTTAATTCAATTTTGCACAGCACAAAGGATGTTGATAGCAAACACCTATTTTATCTAAAGCCCTACAAAATGCCAAATGAGATCTAGCAAAGACTGCACTTTGTCACGCAAGGTTAGTTTATTGAGCTCTAAAAGCTCTGCCATCAGCAGGCATGATTTAACCCCTGCTTATAAAACGCTCAAAAGACTCCTGCAGAATGCATCTCTATGCTACTATCTTTAAAGAACAAAGAAGATAATGGACTCAAACAAGTCCGATCCTCATTCAAAATGTGGACATGTATACACTGATCCTGTTCATCTGGCTGTCTGTCTCTCACACTCTACATGGTGAACATAATAACTCCCTTGACACTGAAGTTGATTACTTGTTCCACATCTTCTTAGCAGTCAAACAAAAAAACTAAAGTCATCAGTAATCTTCAAGGGGATTGTTCTGGATTTCCCTTGTTCATTACCGTTTGTCCTTTTCAGTATTACACCCTAGCGAGTGAAACCTGATCTGTATCCAGTCTGAGATTTCAGGACCCTCTGCACTGTGTGTGTGTGCACTGGTTCTGTGAGACAACGGGGCCCCATGTCTTCCTCCTCATGCAAGATTGTCTGATACAGAGCAGAACAGCTGAAGTAAAACCTCCTGGGAGCAGCTGTCACTTTTCTGCACACATTTGATTCTTTGCTACTCGCTGCTATCCCTTTATGATTTACACTATAGCTACCCTCAATTAAAAAAGTAAATGTTCTCTTGTGTTTTACAAGTACAGATATAGGTCATCATCAGATTTTCAATGTCTGCTACAATCCAGTGTTGCATGTCTTTTTTTTTTTTTTTTTACTCGTAACATCATCACAATATTGGGGGACAGCACAAGATAATGCAAAAGCATGATGCTGGCCTCTGCGTTAGTGTTTTACTGTGTTTCAATGATGGGGCCCGTGATCCCAAATAAATATTCCAAGGTTGGTTGTTAGACCTTCCAAGTTGGAAGTTCATTTTAATGCTGTAAAAGTCAGGTGCTTTTTTTCGGTAGCTAGTTCTGCTGTCTTTGTTAGTTCAGTACGTTATTCAAAAGCAATTAATAATGGTGTTCAGAAAATTAACCTTGCTGGTAGACAGAGATGTGCCAGAGGTGACTAGTATTCAAAGTTGTAATATAATGCACTTTCTTCGAGTTCAGTCTGCTGCTTCAGCGTTATTTATATAAGTTCATTCCACCCCTGCAATATTTAACACACACCAACATCTGGCCTTTGATTTTTAATTACATTGTTTCGTTTTTAATTCTTATGCCTATAAAACAAATTCCTGAGGGGATGGATGCCTACTATACCATTCCCTGGTGATGAGTTACGTCACGTACAAAATTAAAAGCGTTTGATAAAATTATACTGTGTTGTAAAAATAATAATAATAATTTAAAATCCAAGTTCTGAAGCATCTACTTAGCATGCAGTATCTGTGCTGGGGGAGTTTTACATTTTAAAAGAGCAGAACAAAGTATTTCACATCCCTTTTCTTACTTCTAATAAGCACTAGTTATATTATTACTAGCTTGAAGATCTTGTGATCCTTTGGGTATTTAGAAGCCTTCCATTTGGATATATATTGTACTGAGATATCTGAAAGACCTGGGTGTTATCTTGGACCCTGAGCTTTCTTTTGATTTCCATATTAATTCTGTCACGAGAATAGCTTTTTTACTATTTGAGAAATGTTAAAGTCTGTGCTGGTCCAGGGGGATGCAGAGATGTTGATACATGCATTTATAACTTCTTGGGCTGTATTCTGATCACAGCGCAAATGAGTGTACAAGCGCAAACTGTGCTTGCCCCTGATTATGTGGCGTAAAAATGGAGAAATGGTATTCTGAAGACATGTCCTGCACTGTTATATAGTGCCTGCCCCATCGCCACATGTCGGCATAAATTTCAGGGGTGGTATATTCGCTGAAGTGATGACAGCACAAGGGGGCCCCAAATAGACATTTGAGCAATGTGTTAAAAGCCTCTGAAACCAGGTTTATTTAGTGGCGCAATCAGGAACTTTAAGAATTGAACACATTATAAAAAGCAAAGTAGTCCTAGGTAACAACTGTGTGCGCTTAGACCTACACAAAAAGAGAAAATCAAAGAAAGAAAAGTAAAATAAATGAAAAAACAACAAAATGTAAGAAGCTAACAATATATAATTCATAAATGAATAATAAACAAATATATGAATTAAAAAAAAAAAAAAATCCTATTTTGCATATACAATGAAGTACTACATTTATTTTCACAAGGACTGTAGCAATTTATTTTCATGGCAATTATTACAAGTGAAAATATTTACGTACAGTATATGGAGAGCAGCAAAACAGGAGCACAATTCTGTATCTGTATGTGTCTGTCCTTTCTTTCCCTGGTTGTTGCTAGTGCTGTATGTGTGTGTGTGTGTGTGTGTGTGTGTGTGTATCATTTGCAACTTTAAATGAGTTAACTGCTCTGTAAACTTAACACAATGTATTTGCTTTGTTTCTGTGATTGAAATAAGTCACTACTATCCGCAGACCTGAAACAAGATATTGGTTTCGCTGCCTCATAATGTATGAGCTTAACTAGCTTAAAACATTATAACGAATTATAAAATAGATCAGAGATTTCCTTTAACCTGATTGGTCAATACGAAGGCTTGTTATCTTTCAAACTCTGTTTAATTACTGTTTCAAATCAATCTGCCTGAAAATATGTAAATACAGTATTCGTGTATTTTACCTTTTGCCTGCTTGTTGAAAGAAAGTCTCTGTTCTTGTAGTGCACACAGCCTCTGAATGTTGTCTGTCACTGTAAGATATTCTGCTTCCTCACTGTCCTATCTATTTATTTTAATTTAGTATAGCAAATAAAGTTAAAAAAATAAATAAAATAATAGACAAAGTGTTTGCTGTCGGTGGCAATACAGCAACCAATACTATAGCAGCTAGTTTGTTTTGAATGACGAGTTGAAATCAAACAACTGCAAGCTGTCTGATTAGTTTCAGTAACTTTGTTTAAGCATATCACAGTAACAACACAGGCACGTTGCATCTCGTCTAAAGCCTTTGACTTTATGAACACACACTATGAACAAGTAATTGAACAAACAGCATGATCAAGATTAACACATAGTGCAGAAAGCTAGATTATTTTTAATTACTAAAACTTTTTATTTTATTTATTTTGCTAATAAATGTTAAGACCTAACAATATCTTAAATACTGAAATATACACAAATGCATGAAAATGCACTCGAAAGCAAATAAAATAAAATAAAAAGTTAGCTGTACTTTTATTCTTTATATGATCTTTTCACAAACGGGGGACATGGGATGGGGGATGGGATGGGATGGGGATGGTTGGGCTCTGGGAAACATTCCATGAGAATTTAAGCCCTAGTTATATTGAAACTCCAGTACATTACAAGCTCAGAGGGAACATGATGTGACACTTCATGTCCCACTAGAAAATGAATCAGCTGCTGCTACTGGTAGACAGAACAGGGAGGGTAGTAAGTATTTTACACTTTACGTGTAGTAATGTCAATGCCATGAAATAATCTACCATGTATAATTATTATAAATAATAAATGATTGCAATATGTGCCTCTACCTCTTCTATTAATATAGAAATCTCCTGTGTCGTGAAGCATGGTTTACGTATTCTCTCAGCGAGTAACCTACTTGCTTTTTCTGACTTGCGCTGTTTTTTCTTGCTCTGTGCTACTGCCGCTCGACATGATCGCCACTTCTACATTCAAAACAGGGCCCTGCAGTGACGCAAGCGCATTCTCTCTCTTAAAGGAATTGTTGCCTGGCCCTGATTGGATAACAGATTCCCTAATCTACTCAGCACTGATTGGCTGGGTGCTGTCACTGCGCCACTAAATGTGCTTGCGCCGGGTTTTTATTTTGATCAGAACCGCACTTTTGGAGAAGCCACGCCGTACAGGGCAGAGGCGTTTGACTTTAATCACTGCATCTGTGATTGCACTTGTTTCATCAGAATCAAGCCCCTTGTCTTGATTATTGCAATGCTTTGTTTGTTGGTATGCCTGCCACTAAACTTAGAGGGCTTCAGCTAGTCCGGATGGATACCAGTAAGCTTCCAAATTGATTTTAAAGCTGCTGTAATAACTTACAAGGTCCATCACGGATTATGGCCACCTTATCTCCAATAACTACACTGTATATTCCTACTCGTTCTTTGACATCAGAATATGCAGAACTTTTAGTTGTTCCAAAAAGTCATCTTAAATCAACTCTACTCCGGTTACCATTTGGCAGCTTAAAACATTGGATTCTTTTAAGTCTAAATTGAAAACATATTTTATTGAATGTGATTTTATATATTTGGCTGTAACTGGAGTGTATTATATATTAAGCTATTTTGTTTTACTTTGTACAGCGCTCTGCCATGGCGTGAAGGGTGCTATATAAAAATACATTTGTATTGTATCGTAATAGATTAAGGTACCTGCTGCTTCCTGGTACCTAACGCTTTCATGAGCTGCAGTTCCAACTCACTCCAATAGTCTAGCTGCAATCAGACCATGTATATTGCAAAGGTCATTGAATTAATCTGTGAAAGGGAAAATACAAATCCATTTGGCTTGCTTGCTAAGCAGAGCAGTTCTTCTTGATTCAATTAATGTGTACCCTAAGGTAAGTCTTATTACCATAAAACAGGTTACACCTGTCACAGATATTCACTGGCAGTATAAAAGCATACAAATCAAATATTTATATTTCTCAAGTGAGTAAAAATAATTATCTTAACTTATTTGACAAGTTTTCATCTTTTGCTAACATAGCAATACTGAATGCCTTTTGATCAATGTTCAGTCCCAGTGTGTTAAAACCAACTTAAAGAAAAAGGCAACAGATGATTAAATATTCCATTTCTTGTAAGACAAACACCTGTGTGTGCTGATGTGCTGTAATAAAGTTTTATGTCAGGCAAGAGACAGATTCATCTCCGCTTTTTAAGTGTGGAGGATGTGTTGTCACATAATATCCTAAGGAATACCTTCTCAAGGTGCAATAATTATTTATGTTTTCTGTCTTTGTTTCACAAAAGAAAATTCTACATCCCTGGTCCCTAAAGAGGATAAGCACATCTCTTCCACTGTCAAATTAAGTTCCAGTAATGTATATCTTCCAACAACCTAAAATGTCGAGATTTCCAGAGGCAAAAAAGGAATTGCTGAAGTTTAAATAGGCTTTTCTCCAAACGATCCGCAAAGCTTACAATTACAGAAGAACCCATTCACACTTGTCATCATAAAACTATTTTACAGAAGATTAATACGGAGCGTTTTTTTAGGTCAGCAACAAAACTGTAGATGAAGAAAAATACACAAATAAAACAGTATCTTACACCACTTTTCATAGCTTGAGAAATATAAATAAATGTACAAAATGTATGACTTAATGACATTTTTAAAAGAAAGAACTTGCAATGATGCTGGACAGCGGCCATCTTATTGGCTTATTCGTAAATCCAAAAATCTGCTCAGCTAAAACCAAGGCCAATTCCTAATTAGTCCCTAACCACAGCAGAAAAGAGGTATTAAAAATAAAGATGTACAGATGTTCAACACGGTGAAGGCACTGCCATACAGTACCTCTCGACTCTTTTGATCATTCCAGCCTCAACCAACAGTTACTGCTCCTCCTTGGTGACCACAAGAGAGCAGATCTAGATTCAGAATTCATGAGAATGAAGAGTTGTCATGTTACATCTTACACAGGAGTGGTTAAGAGTGTCATCCGTCATTTTTGAGTTTCTTGTCATAAGAAAAGTGCTGATACAGTATAATATGTATCACACAGAATGTGAGAAAGAGAGAATATATATATATATATATATATATATATATATATATATATATATATATATATATATATATATATATATATATATATATATATATATATCATTCTTGCACATAAAACAACATTTACATACATGTATGAAAGAGGCTACTTTCATGTGACACTAGTATATATACAGTATAGGTGACAAAAAAAAACCCAATACATGTAATGCCTTGGTAACAGAGCCTACTGTGTTTACATGACTTGGGATACTTAGTATTACAAATAGAATTATAATACCCTCTGCATGTGACTGAGATAGCTGACCTGCATGCAACTGGCTACCCTATTCAAGAGAATTCATCAAGAGAATGTTTCTATAATACAGGCACTATCATTAATGGCCAGTCCTACACCAGGATTTAAATTGCATAACTGTTATTTATCAATACTAGCACAGTACAGCTGTCCAGAACAATCCATTCTGATTATAAACAATGTCCAATTATCATAAATAAGGAAATATCTTTTCTTAGGAAGAAAATAATCAAAGATTTTAAGATTTATTTTCAGGATTCTGAATTATTCTAATTGGTGGAAATTATTTATATGTATAATTAAATTATACAGTTATGTTTATAATTCCAATGCTGCTCATTTTTTGGTAAGTCTTTGTGTTTCTGTACTGGTGTCTTTTGAAAGGCAATGGTGTTTTATATTCTACCTAATTCTGTCCATAAAGCTTTTGGAACCTTGTTTTTCTACAGAATGATGGTTTCCTTGACAACCGTGGCAAATCTTCCTTTTCTGAAACAGATGTCCCATTTAGTTGGAAATTAGAATGTGTAAAAACCCAAGAGACAAAAGTATTTTAAAGTTTGCTAGCTATATTACATGTTCAACTACGAATTTTAACCCATAAAGGGGCTCACTTATGAATTTAACCTTACACCTCACAAGCACAAAACTGGTAGGGTAATGACATACAGATTCCGTGCTGCTATCCAGTAGGAGTATCAGTGGGGAAGAACCTCTCCAGGACCGTCAGAATAAAGGAACACAGATGGACTTAACACAAAACAGTGAGGGAAATGAGGGAAGAGAAATGGGTGGTTTCCCTCAAATTTGACTCTACCCACCAATCAGCTGCAACATCTAGATTTAATATCAACAATAAGTGTAGTTTTAGAAACTTTACATTCATCAAAATGAAACGTGCGTTGTTAAGAAGCATGGTCTCAATAAGATGACTTGGAGGACACATACTTTAAGTAGTTCAAATGAAGAAGTTACAGCTAAAGGGGTTATATAGTAGGCAACTAAATATTTTCATAAACCTTACATGTTGCGCACTTCAAGTCACTATATAGGTTCCATGTGTGCAGTTTTTAATAGAGGCTCCTGATATAGCAAATTTGTATTTAAAAAAAACAAAATTTAACTGGTACCATACTAACAAAGTCTTACACTTGCTAGATTATTTAAGAAATTAACCCACATGGTCAACAGCTTTGGTCAGGTCAAGGTGTTATGGATCAATTGTCATCCTTACATATGTGTTGTGCTGTATTGCCTAATGATAGCACTCCAGCCATCTTGCAATGAGGGCACGTCATGGATTCTTACTTGAGAGTGGATTCAGCTTGAAGTGTTCCTAAGCAGGCAAACCCTTTTTTTGTATCCTTTAATAAGAAGATATAATCATGCATAGGGGCAGCAGCAGCAGCAAGCACATTTTTAAAGACTGAGACCCTTGAGGGTTTTTCACAGGTAATTTAAAAAAAAAAAAAATACCGGAATACCGGAGAGAGACGTTTTTCAAGATCACCGCTACAGTGACTCTGAATACCTATGTAGCTTTTGTCAGGGATTTTTTTAAAATAATAGGCATCCCTTAAGAATTGCCAAAAATATAACACTATAGTAAGTACAATTTAAATTAAAATGTATGTGACTCTTTCACAGATTTTTAAATACGAATTACATATGATATTTAAATTTAATGTGCAATAAATACACATAGCAATTTTCCTGCACAGCTTGAGTTCGCATGTTATCAAGCTTGTTAGTTTTTGTGCAGCGATCCAAAGTAAAATTACAGTTAAAATATAAGGTTGTAGTTAACGCATACCCAATAAGTTAGCATTAAAGTATGTACAGCATTTATTGAAAGTATTCAAGACTTCAAGATAATATTGCGTTTTACTTACCCAAAATAAATTACTCACATAGGGTCTAAATTGGAGAGTAAATCACTCAGTGACCCAAAACCTTATCTGGAACACTGACTACAGGGCCATGACTTCTTGTACTGTGAGAGAATCAAACAGATGCAGGGATTGTGGTGTCCTTTGTCATGTTAATAGAGTCACCTTTGTGATCACATTCCTAATGAGACCATTTAGAAAATGCAGAAAGACATTTGGACCTGAGATGCCCCTTCCTCATTTCAACTGCCTTTTCTCACAAAACTAGAATTTAGGTTTGCTGTATCAAGTGTAAGTATTGAATCACGATCTTGCTTGTTTTGATGTTTACTTAACTGGGGAATTATTCTCAACTTTTACAGAGAGCATTCCACAACAAGAAAGAAGATCTGCCTTATGAGTGTCATGGTGAACCAAGATCATGTTCTCTCCTGCAACAATGTGGATGCTGTGATTAGCATGTGTGGAAGCAAATGGCATTTCTGCATCAGACAGCAAGATCGATCTTAAGACTCCTGAGTGAAAGTTGAGACGAGTTTTTAGTACAGAGAGCAGTAGACACAGTATGAGATTTGTGGAGCACAAAAATCAAACCAGACAAAAAAATAGGTCAGAAGAAGGGCAGCAAAGTCCTCTTGATGCATAGAAAAGAAACAAACAGTACTCAGAGTCCTTACGGCTGAAGAAATTTTGTTATTTGGAAAAGCCAACAGAAGTTATGCTACCAAAGAGGCCATATGGTCCTCTATAGTGGAGAAAGCAAATGCTGTCAGTGTTACCAGGAGGACAGTCAACCAGGTGATGAAAAGGTAAAATTCAGCTATTAGGTCTAGGATGACCTGCTGAGTGAGACGATAAAGCCTTACCACCATATCCACCGGCATCCCAAACAAAGTGACCCTGGGTTTGAATACGCAGGGTCTTCCTCGTTTTGCCCTTCTCCTCCAAAGGTTTTCCTGCCTGTGCTCAACAAGAGCAGAGCATCGCCACATCAGGAAGTGTACCACAGCAGCCACCCTGAGGCCAATGACAGGTCTCTGAAGGTGTGTGGTGTTATACAGCTCTTAACTACTCTTTACTTAAGTAATGATTTGCACCTTGTAAGAAGAGGTGCAAAGTTTTTGGTGGGTCAGCAATTGCCTAAATTCAAGGCAAAATCCTTACATCTCATTATAATGTTTGCACCCGCTTAGTATTCCAGATCCCTGCCCAATTCCACGCTCTTGTCTTCATTTGAATACATTCCGATATCATTTAAATGGATTAATGATGGCAAAGTGCTAATATGATAGCAAGTGCAGTTGAAAACCAGGTGAAAACCATGCTTTTTTGCATGCATGCATGGTGTAACTGCTACTTTCATGTACTGTACAGATATATATATATATTCGATAGTATGTTTAAACATCAAGGCATCATTTAAATACAAAGCACTCCAGGTGATTCTTTGAGATTTTTCAGGAGGTGGAGACGATTCCGAGCGGGAACTGATCTGGTCGGATACAGCTTAAATACGCAGAGAGAGGTAATTGGTTTAATATTATAAATCTGTAAATTAAGTTTAACAGTACATCTATTCACTTGTATCCATTGTTTCTTGTGACTTTCAGTTTTTAATGGCCAGTGTAATTTAAGATGTTAAAAAAGCAGTTTCTTTTTTTTTTTTTTACAGCTATTCTTGTCTGATACAAAAATCTTATTTCTTTTCTGTTTATTATTCATGTGTGGAAAAGCATTGATCTGTGAATGACAAATTACTTGAAAGGTTGTGTTACCTCAACAGTTGCAATAATTTTCCTCCTTTTAATGCAACATTACTGAAATAAAACACTGTGGCAAAAGGTGCCGTGATCTTGGTTGACAAGAAGTGGAAATAATAGTGAATGTTTTCTGTAATCCCCTCATTCATTTTTTTTGCAGCACCCTTTGCATTTGATACTCATGAGGTAACGTTCTCCTCAGTGCCAGCTGGAGCTGACAGAGGTTCAGTACAAAGCAGTCTTGGTCTGCCGCTAATATACACACAATCTGACAGTGGCAGATGGAAACGTGGCAATAGGCATGGCTCCCAGCTAGGGTTGATTCAGCCGAGACGTAGGCTACAGTACATGAAAATGAACACTGAGGAAATATGGGCTTCTGTCCATCAATCCTTCTTGTTTAGAAAAAAATCAAGAAATCACCATGGAAACGAGTCAGTGTTGTGGCTTGGTCCCACTGTTCCTATGGAAGAGCAGATGGGTGCCACCAGCAGCCTGGCCCATTAGAGACATTACTGTCACTAAAGGGTGGATAGCAATATAGTGGTGTTTCTATGACCTGCAATCATAACAGGAGATACCCAGACAAATTCGATATACATTGGAATTGCACCTAGATTTTAAAGTACCTGTACAAAATTACTGTATAAATAATTATTTCAATTATGCAAATTTCTCAGGTAGATTTTTTTTTTTTCTATACAGAACTTTATGCACTTCTTGGATAATGAGACTTTTCATGAAATTTTACTATTTAATGACACAACCTGTGGAGAATTTTATATATTTTTTTTTAAAATCACAGGATTTTCATTATTTGTAGTTTGTGCTGTAGTCTTGTCAGGCAAACTACATTGCTGTTTGCTAATGTTTGAATGTGACACATAAGCATAGTGTAGAGCAGGGCAAAATCCAACTGTACCCTAAATTACTTAACTGGACCAATTAAGTGCTTAGTAGAAGCTTAATTGGTCCAATTAATCAATTTAGTATACAGTTAGAACAATTACAGGTTGGGACAGTAGCCCTCCAGGACCAGGGCCGAATAGCCCTGGTGTAGAGGAAGGCCCCTACTTGAATCTCTAGGCTTGTTTATTTATTTATTTATTTATTTATTTTTAGCTTTGAGCTATATCACCAGGGAGCACTAGGGAGTGGCTGGGTTAGGACTGGTTGTGGAGCATTCTGGTAGCTTGACACTGATCAAAGGGGCTGGATGCTGGAGAGGTAAATACAGGAGGAAGGCTTTGGGAACTGAATATCTGCTGCACCCACACCCAGGGGAAGTATAGGGCAGTAGTAGGGCTTGCTGTGGTTTACATTTTAGGCTGAACAAACAATACAAGTGCTGCAGTAAGAAGCTCAGGGGTAATTGGTCTGCAAACACTAACATTAATTAGCTCATTTATGACTTGCAGACAAGAGCTGTGTGTCATTGCCCAAGATTTAAACTGAGATGGGTTAATGGTTGCTCCTCTTACAATGCTCCCCTGGCAAACTGATGCTAACAAAAGACATTCAAGCTTTCATGAAACCAGGGCATTAATCTGTCACATAGTTCAGCATGTCCAGAACATCTATAAAACACACATTGAGGGTTTACTTGCGCACTATTTAAAAAATCGTAATGATTACGTTATTTCAATCTGTGTAACGACTGTATGTACACAAAATCACAAAATTAGCAGTAATATATTTCCTCATGAGACATGTTGCCCTCTTAAGCAAAGTAAAATCACACTTACCACGGGGACCCATATATCCTGAAGCCCCTCACAGTCACCTCCGAGTCTTGAAGGTATATGCAGTGTGTAAGCAAGGACTGAACGTTTTCATAGTTCTCTGGCTTCAGTTTTGACGCTGAAGGGAAATAGTAAAAGTCTTGCTTGATCAAGTCTGCCATGAACTCCTGGTCAAATGTCAGCTCATGGTTACCAGCAATGACTATTTTATATTCGTACGGTAATGTACCTGGAAAAAAATAAAAGAAACAGAGTCAGCCCTAGTCAAAACTAATAAAACACTAAGCCTTTTCCTTGTTGGAAAGAAAAACATGACATGAATATGGTAAGAAACAACAGGCTAACGCACAGTATGTGATTTGAGATTAACATTCTGAGGTATTTTGTTCCTTTTTAAAAGAAGAAAAATCAGAGGTGCAGCATTTGCACTGGCATAAATGCTTGGTGCACCTACCCTAATTATTTGAATCCAGCTCTAACAAAAATGTGTTTGTACGGATTTTGTGTACCAGGGTCTCAGGTATGTATATCAAGCAAACATTAGATTTGTAACTGGCACTGTCAGAGTGCTGTTTTGTGACTTATTTAAAGAGCATGATGACTGACCACTTGATTGCAAGTAATCCATATTCCCCCTCATTGCTATGGATTCTCCTATGGCTCCATTCTAACTTGAGACTTTGACCTGGTTGTACACCTGTCATTGCAGATACAGTCAATCTTGTACTGGGGTAATATGTAACAATACGGTGCAATAAGAATACATTACCTCCAATTACTATATTAAATTAAGGAAACTAGAGAAGAAACACATTTTTACTTTATAGAAAATACATTAAGAACAATAGTGGAGTCACCAACAGAAAGAGAAAACAAAGCAGTGACGGTATTTGTAGCTGTGAATCCCAAAAGCCCCCAAAGCACAGACATTTTAATAAATAAATGTCATCAGACATGACACATATTTCAGCTTATGTTTACCATAGTGTAACAAGAAATAAACTTAATTAAAAAGAGTCAATAAAGTGTAAAGTCTAACATATATTCCTTCATGGGAGAAAACATCAGAAATGAGAATATTAATCAGATGACATATTTTCATATTTTACAGTATGTTTATCATTTTGTGTCTATATATTCTTACATTATTGCAGTATATCATTTTTAAATTATGGTCCATTAAATTTTTCACTCAGAAAATAATGTCCATAATTGTTATTTTCCGCAGAATTATCAAAATGGTGCTTTTCTGATAATTCTGTTTTATTAGTTTAATTGTGTATCTTCAGTGTTTCTCATTAAAGCGTCTAAAAATCCCATCAACTGCTTTCTGTTGGTGCCATCAGCCTCCACAGCAGCACACTGTAGCTCGATTCTGGGGACTGAAATAAGATGCCATATAATTGGTTTCTGACTCAAGACTGTTTTATTTCTGATTTTCTTTTTGTTTTAATTATTATTTACAGTACAAACTACCAGCCTAGTAAGGTGTGTTGATGAGCCAACATGGGTTAATGAACTGTCCTTTTACACTGTGGAGGCTGGTGTTAAGAGCTGTTTTTTGTTAAATGAGGGATGGTTTTTGCCTTACCACAAACACAACTCAATGGGAAATGTGACTCATCTTCTCTCTTATTCCTACGGAAGGCTTGAGGCAGGCTTACGGGGAATAAGAGAGAAGTATGGGGGAGTTTGGTATCCAGAATAGTACCAAAAAATGGAGACAAACAAAATCCGAGATCCAAAATAAACTTGAAATATTCCACACGCATACACACTCAGACAGGCAGTGTACACTTCTGTTTGACAGGATTACTGGGAGCACCTAACATTATTCAAATGCATGTGGCTGAAATGATCAGCCACCTTAAACAGTAGCTATAAATATGAACAGTCTTAAGATAAAGATGCTAACTCAATATTTAGACACACAATGTCAGTCTTTAAAAGAATATTTGATTTGTCATGTATGGACCTTTACACCAGAACTGCTAACCCAGTTCAGGCCCAAAAGCTAGAGATCCCAAGGGAAAAGCAACAGAAATTAGCACCACACAGTTTTAAACATAAGAACAGAATGTATATGGATCAAACTGGGGGTCAGGTCATTCACTCTGTCACACTGGCCTTACTTGTTAAGAAAAACTGCTTGTCACTGCAAACCATAGGATATGGTCTTTGTGTTGTCAGTTGTCTACTCTACAATTGAACATAATTACCACTGAATGAATGAGAGGGACCTCCGAGTAGCTAAAAAATTCAAGTTTCGAGAATCACGTGAAATAAAATTGCAAAATACTGTAGCAATGTCTTACAGGATAACATGACATCTGTACACAGGATAACATCTGTAGGCAGGATAAAATGTACTGGAACTTTGAAAATTCAGTGTTGATTTGTTATACACGATTTATAATACAGTAGTAGTATGTGGCAAATATAACTCCATGCAAAAGAGCAGACCAGTAAACTAATATGATCCAGTTGGGACTGGACCCTGATTACAGATTACTGATTTAAACATGAGCACTAATCATACCACGAATACCATACTAAAAGTGCCTTGTCAAGTCTTTTATTTGATGTTTTTGACAGTTGTGTTCTGTTGTAATATATATATATATATATATATATATATATATATATATATATATATATATATATATATTATATAATATATATATATATATATATTCTACATATAATATATAATATATATAGATATATATATATATTATATACTATATTATATACTATATATATATATATATATATATATATATACACATACATACACACATACACTATTCATTGCCTTTTAAAAGCTACAGTTATGAGTTAAAACATACCCAGCCATACCGCACACCAGACTCCCCAGTATTAATGATCTAAATAAATAAACATCATAGTCTGGAATTCAGTGGAGCTCTGTCAGTCAGGGTCTATCTAGCATGTGGATTAAAACATGTTTTACTCCCACACAAAAAAGCTTTTTCTTAACCTTCAAAGCTGTTTGTTTAATTCCAATGTCACCAAATGGATAAGCAAGACAAAACTTATTTTTTTCCTTTTTTCTTCCCTACAGTTTCCAATTTAATTAACAGTTTATTAAACTACAGGAGTGTTATAAGACTTTGTAGTATTTTGGTATATGACTTTATATTTAGAGAAAATGTACATACCGGTAGTTCCATTCGTCAGTCATACACATTTCTATCTGAATATGATTCATATTACTTGTGTGGTAGATTTGTTGGATGGAAACAATAATTTATACATATCTATCTTTTGGAATTAATGTTGCTACCCAGGTCGTTTCAATTAGGATTATGACTGTATTAAAAAATGTAGCATTTTTCACTAGCCAGCCACACAGCTGAAAAACAGTTTGGGGAAAATAAAAGTGCATGCATTTAAAGCAACAATTATTATTATTTTTTTTTAAATCTACAAATCTACTATCGAATGAATTTATATTTTCAAAACATTTTTTTGCCCATATAAAGGTTAACATAACAATATACGTAACAATGAGAAAAGCATGGCAAAAAACTACAAAATTACTGGGCAAATTTACCTTGGTAAACTGTAATAAGCATATATCCATTGTGGAGTAAAACAGCTGAACCAATATTACCAGTTGAGATCCCACAGATCAGTGGTGTGCTATTTAAACCCAATGTTCACTATGGTGAAACTTCTGAGCTCAAACTTTTGAACCAGGGTGCAGGAGCTCTGATGCTGCTTGTGTAGGCAAAGCAGATATGGATGAAACTTCTGAGCTCAAACTTCTTGAACGGGCAGGGTGCAGGAGCTCTGATGCTGCTTGTGTAGGCAAAGCAGATTTGGACTGCAATACTATAGCTCCCCCCCACCCCTCCCATCTTCCACAAACACTCAACACTCCACTGACAACTCAGGGAAACAAAACAGAAATATATAAATCCTGGATAATTGTAGCCCTGTAGGTGGCATTACGATTTACAGTAAACACATTCAATCACTGTGACTCTTCTTTGATCCTTCCATAGCTTACAGAGAGGCATTAAAAACAAAAATCAGCCTGTTCCTGTTTAATTGCACACTGTAACTATTAAAACAAGTTAAATTAATGCTGTGTTGCTTGTTGATGTTCAAGTATGCATGCTACCTTTTTAATGCATTTGTTAGAGTGATGTGCATTAAAAATTAAATCATGTGACAAACACCAAGAAAGTCAAGTTTTATTAGGCAAATCAAATCATAACATTATTATTATAAGATAAACAGAGAACAGGAAGGTTGTCATCCCACAGTGACTCTGTTTTATTTTCTGGTTTACCCAATTAAAACTATCACACATCCTCTATTCACTGGACATTCAAGATGCAGACGGGGTGTCAGTATCACGAAGTACCATTATCTATGACACTGTTGTTTAGAAGAAGTCTAAGTCTTAACAAGATGAGATTCTGTTGTAATCAGTCAGTCTTTACTACTCACCACTGTCCTACAAACAGTTGCCAACTTCTTCTTTATCCAACTTTAATGTTGATACAACTATGAGACTCTCAAACTTATTCCAGTATTACTTTAAATAAATAAATAAATAAATAAATAAATAAATAATAATAAATAATAATAATAATAATAATAATAATAATAATAATAATAATAATAATAAACTTAATTGTATATAGCGCCTTTAAAAGCAACATCTCAAAGCACTTTACAAACAAATAAAACAGAAAATAAAGAGTCATAAAAATGCCTTTCTATAAAAGTAGGTCTTTAAGCTAGATTTAAAGGCATTAGGAGTGGCAGAATCCCTGATCTCTTTAGGAATGTTGTTCCAAAGTTTTGGGGCATAACAACAAAAAGCCCTGTCACCTATAGAATAGAGGGAACACATAAGAATCCAAGATCATTTGAGTGAAGGTTGCGTGAAGGGATGTAGACTGATAAGAGATAATAATTCTGCAAAAAAACCCGGAAATATTTCAATATGAAAAAATATCAAATAATGTTTTTTAGATAACTTGTATAAGTGATACGCCCTTAAATCTATTGCCACTTTTCTTTTTTATGTGAAAATACAAATATGCCAAGTTTCTCAGTAAGCTCCTTCTGCAGTTCCATAATTGTGTAAAAAACCAAACAAGCAAAAAAAAAAAAAATTCATAAAATCCCATTAAGAGCACCTAGCAAAAGCACTCTTTGTAAGTGCAATGCCCACCAACACCTATAGTATAACACAACCGAGAGAAAAGAGCAGCAATGGAAAACACCCCCTTGTGTGGCACAGAGTCTCCATATTCCATTGCTATGGGCTTTCGGAACCTTTGACATAGGGTTGCATTGCATAGTATAAAACACATATATCACTTCATGAGTGCCTATCTGTATTATTTACACTGTGAACAAGAGAAAATATTTCATAAGACACGGATCTCTAAACTGTTGACTAGTCATGGAGGAATTCTCTGAATACTGTTTTTCTTTCTGAATTTTAAAGCAGAATGACATTCAGGAATGTAACAGTTGCAGATTCTCTTGAGATAATAAAGAGCACATTAATAATCAATGCTGAAAGGAAAGGACTACAAACTGTGGATAACAGTTCAGGCAGTGTACAGGTTGCTGTTTGTAATTACAACCCCATTCCTCCCCAAAACTCCTAACATATTTCAAGATTTGCATTAGAAATAAAACAAATTTCATCCTGCATTTTAATGTTTCATGAAAAATACTGATTCTCCACAAAGGTTTTGGATGCATGAAGGAAGTGTGTTGCAGCACAGGCAGCTAGAGTACAAGCTTCCTGCTCTGCTTGGCCAATGTGCTTCAACCATGCCCTGAAGATACCACCCTCTAGATTTTTAATGCCTACCTAATTCTCGGAACCTTTTTTAATGAGATGCTGACAAAGCCCTTCAAAGTACCACTGTGCAAGAATTCATTTAAAACACTAATCCCTAGCACAGAATGATTTATTCCAACTTCCAAATCCCTTTCTTAGTGATACATATTCATTAGTGATACTATATAATTACAGTATCTTTAACTAATATGCACGTCAGTATAACCCGCTTCTTCCATATGTATGGACACGTTTCTCAATACATCTCTGATACTGATAATACCCAAGTTTCATGAATATTTAATAAGCTAGATAGTATGTCTGCCCATTGTGGTGTATAAAGAAGGCATTTGAAAATGTTCAGCTCTTACCCAGCCAGTCATTGAACTTCTTGACTTCACTGGGCAGGCCCAGCTCGGTGAAGTCTCCAGCGTGGATGAAGACATCTCCATATGGCATCTGAATGGCATCTGTCCTGGAGTGCGTGTCCGAAATACAGACAAACCGGGTGTACCCAGGAGGCTTCGGGGCATCATGGGGTAATGGATCCACCCTTTGAGAAGAATAAAAGGTTAAATAAACCAAACAATCCATTCCCAAATGAGAATGGAAAGGTCTTAGAAAAGCAAAGAAAAGCTTCAAACTCCGCATACGAGGACAAACCACGTGGCAAAGAGTGTAGTTAATGAAAACCAGAACTAAACGAACCTGCCTGTAATGTGGCTTTGTGGGTCATTGCTTGCATCTCAACAAGCACTGTTTATGTCTTATTATTTTAATGTTTCTCATACTTGATTTACTATTAGTGCACAAACCGATTAATCGGATTGAGTTCCCCGCAGAAATCAGGTGCTGAGAATCCGCGGAGGGTCACTGGTGTTAAATGGACTAATTTGCAAGTGAAACAAGTGAAGAAACAGCTGCTTGTATTTGTGATGAAGGATGCTTTTCTTAGATTATGTAGAGAACACTGATCCACACAAACCCAAGCAGATGTCTTGTCCCTTGTTTCACTTGGAATGGTAAATTAGGCCAATCAACACCAATGACCCAATAATTGGTTCATGCAGCACTACTCCACAGTAAAAACCTACTGTACTCAGCCACTCAAAAAGAAGTGACAGATTCTTAGGTAAATAAATTTCCATTGTCGTACTTTCATTTGGCTCCCTCTCTGAAAAAAAAGAATATGCTTACGTGTCTATCATACACATTAAAAAGCAGTTAAGTGTTTTTCTATTATCATATTCATTTCTTCCAAATTACTTTTTTCAGAGTTCATTAGCTACATTACTCAAAACATTTTCAGATGGTTTCAATGATTTACGTATCAAATTATAAAGAAATTGATTTACCAGAATAGGTTAGGAATGAGATTGTGCCTTCCAAAACCAGTGGTTTTAAGATTAAAAAATAATTTTATAAAGCAATCCTAATGGTAAGTCTGTCTTTATACTGAGATGAAATTGGTGACCTCAAAACAGAACCATACCATTCGGTTGTTATTATATTGCCATTCTAAAGATTATGAAATAGTTATTTGGCTATAATTAATACATCATTGTTAATTTGTAACCACATGCTGTCATTTCAATTGCAATGCAAATATCGTTCATCAGCAGAGCAGAATTCTATTTGTGACTAGATGTTTACAACATAGGTCACAAAACTTTGTTATTCTAAATAAATAAATAACGTGGCATGGTGATTCCATTCCAAATTCAAAGAGGTTTTATTCAGGTCTCCTGCTGAAAGAAAACAAATAGGACACACTTCTAAATAACTAATTGCTCCCAATGATGATTGAAACAAATCATTGGACCGCATACTGTAAGTGATATTTGGTAGGGCGTTTAATTAGGGCCAATTTGGAATTTAAATATGTGTGCATGCTACACTTCCAATGTGACGAAATATCAGAAGGGAGTTTTACATTACACTTAAGTGTCTCTGTTACACTCTAATTGCGTGGCTACATTGTAAATACTCGACCACATGTGTAAATATAGTAGAATTACAAAACATGCTAGCAACTGCCAACATTTTCTATTTGGTAATTAGGCATGTTGTTACATTGCTGCTACACCATATGAAATGGTTGAAATGATAAATGACTGCTTCCTAACGCAATTTGTCAATGCACCAACTAGAGGGAAGGCATGCCTTGATTTAGTCTTTTCAAATAACAAAGGCAAAATAACCAAAACAGAGGACAGAGAACCTTCGGCAAACTAAGGTCAGAACATGATCTCATTTGAAGTGCTTTTTACAACAAAAGTAACAACTAAAGCTAAGGTTTACAATTTTAAAAAGGCCAACTATCAGGGAATGAAGCAGAGACTAACAGAAGTAGATTGGAGTAAAATAGAGAAAACATCCACAGTGCAAAACAATCACATCCCAAAAACAGACAACTCTAAATCTAAACAAAATGGCCAAAATGGTTTAATAGATCAATTTAAAAAAAATGTCCAGAGAAAAAAGGCACTTTACTGAACGTTTAAAAGGGACCAAGAACAAAGTACACAGAAAGAGTACTTGGAACTGTAAACATAAGTCAAAAAGGAAGTTAGAAAGGCCAAGAGAGAGATAGAAATGAGCATTGCTAAGGGGGGTAAAACCAATTCCAGAATGTTGTTCTATTATTATAACAGCAAGAGAACATTCAAGGAGTAGGTCAAATGTTTAAGAGATACAAATGGCAAAATCACAGACGAAGAGAAAAAATAGCAAATATATTAAATTATTATTTTTCACAAGCTTTTACAGAGGACACGGCAACATGCCTCACATGTCGACATGTTCCTATCCAGTTTTAAATAACTTTAGCATAACCGAAGCATTGTGTTAAACGGACTAGGAGCTCTTAAAATAAACAAATCCCCTGGGCCGCATGAGATCCTCCCAATAGTACTCAAAGAAGTTATTTACAAACCGCTAACAAAGATCATGCAACAGTCTCTTGCGAAAAGGGAGACAAAACCGACAGACCAATAAGCCTGACTTCTATAATATGTAAACTTATATAATAAGATAAAAAATGGAACATTACCTATGTGGTAACAGTATCCTGGGAGACAGTCAACATGGTTTTAGGAAAGGGAGATTGTGTCTAACTAACCTGCTTGATTTTTTTGAGGATAGAACATTAACAGTGGATAATTACAAAGCATATGACATGGTTTACTTAGATTTCCAGAAAACTTTTAACAAAGTCCGACATAAAAGATTAATTCTCAAACTGAAGACAGTAGGGATTCAAGGAAATGCATGCACATAGATTAGGGCGTGGTTAAGATTTAGAAAACAGAAAGTACTGATTAGAGGAGAAACCTCAAAATGGAAAGGTAACCAGTGGTGTACCACAGGGATCAGTATCAGGTCCTCTGATATTCCTAATCTACATTAATGACTTTGATTCTGGTATAGTAAGCAAACTTGTTAAATTTGCAGATGACACAAAAATAGGAGGAATGGCAAACACTGTTGCAGCCGCAAAGGTCATTCAATATGATCTAGACAAGATTCAGAACTAGGCAGACACATGGCAAATAACATTTAATTGAGAAAAGTGTAAGGTACTGCACACAGGCAATAACAATGTGAATTATAAACACCATATGGGAGGTACTGAAATTGAAGAAGGAATCTATGAAAAAGACCTAGGAGTTTATGTTAACTCAGAAATGTCTTCATCTAGACAATGTGGGGAAGCTATAAAAAAGGCCAACAAGATGCTCAGACATATTGTGAAGTGTTGAATTTAAATCAAGGGTAGTAATGTTAAAACTGTACAATGCATTAGTAAGACCTCATCTAGAATACTGTGTTCAGTTCTGGTCACCTCACTAAAAAAAGGATATTGCTGCTGTAGAAAGAGTGTAACAAAGAGCAACCAGAATTATTCCAGGTTTAAAAGGCATGTCATATGCAGACAGTCTAAAAGCATGGAATCTATTTAATCTTGAACAGATGTCAACCCAAGGGACTTTTTCAACCTGAAAAAAGAAACAAGGGGTCACAAATGGAGATTAGATAAAGGGGTATTCAAGAAGCTGCTTGATGAGATTCTGAGATCAGTAAGCTACTAACAGCCAAACGAGCAAGATGGGCCTCCTCTCGTTTATAAACTTTCTTATGTTCGCATATGTGTACTTACTGTGCTATTATAATTATAGTATTATATAACAGTATTATATTATATTATAGTATTATATAATTACAGTGTAGTTAGAGATACCTAACGCACAATAAAAATCAAGAAGGCACTTACATATGTACGTGTGGTGGCTGGAATCGACCCTGGTTGATGTTATAAAAGGTAAAGGCCTGGGTTGGATTGGCACTGTGCTCATCCACGTCGACTGCCACTCTACCGCCATGCTGTTGCCGCCTTGCAGCCATTATCTCAGACAAGGTGAACGCCATGTCTCTGGGGTCCGGTGGCTGGGTGTGATGTGGGTTTACACAGCAGGGTCTGTCTCTTCACAGGCTCATCTGCCTTGCTCCCATTCTACCTGCATGCACAGATACCATGTCTTCAGCTACCACCTTCACCCACCGTCTCCCTATCTGTGCCTCTCCTTGTCAGAGCCCTGTGAGCAGATTGGAGAGACAGAGAGGAACCAGTTGACAGCTAATCTGTTCGCGTGGATTGGCTTTATTTAATATCACTTAGGAAGATCCAGGGGGAAAAATAATACACTTTCAGCTCTGGGAACTCATTAGAAATCTTTCCAACTCAGTGGTTTGATGAATATTTCAGTCATGGAATGCTTGTATGCTCTGGTACAGCAGGGAAAATAATGATTTAAACAAATTCAGGATATATCCATCATAATTGTCAGTGTCATCAGAGGGAGAGCCGTGTAAATCTGATACTGTACTCCTAGTGTGTACTCATGTGGTGAACAGGAAATATCAGTATACAATTTTGAAGTCAAAATGTCTTTCAATAGAATTCCATTCAGATACAGCACAAGCATGGGTGATTCATTTTGGAGTCTGCGATCTCCTGTTGCAATGTTGTTTAGTCACTCTGAATAGGGCTAGATTTTCTCATTTTAGGGCACACATACAAAAACAATATAATAATTAAATGCATTTGCTTCTTACTGAATCAGTTAATAATAAAGCAACAAATAACTTCCTGATGTTGTTCTACATATGTATTAGTTATTTGCCCGTACAAATTTACCAAGAGCTGAAATCTCTAGCATTGGTAAAAGTGGAAATATGGAGCTTGGTAAAAAATCAACTTTCTTGTTTTTTTGACTTCACATATAGTAGTGGATTTCTGAGGTGGCCCATTTGGGGAGATTTTGGTGGCGCAGTATTTTATTTAAATAATAGTTGTTAAGATTATCCCACAAAATGAAAATGTAAATGTACAGTTTTCACATATACTGTAATTGTGTGCTCTTCACTGCAGTTCCTTCACAAAACTTTCAATTATCCTATAATATTCTTTCAGCTCCCCTTTGGCCCCTTGTTCCATATAGCTAGGGGAGCTCTCCTTAATGCATTTATTAGCATTCATTTGTGGTATTTTACCATGTAACAATATGAAGACTGCGCATCTACTATAGCACATAGACTGTAATACACATCTTCATATAAATCTTGGAATATGAATTTGTAGTAAATATTGTGCTGGCAGAACAACAGAGGCAGTCAAGAGAGCAGACACGTTTAAATGGGGACAGGCATGTACCTGCATCAATGCTTAAGAATCGTCTTAATTTCCACACAATACTGAGCAGTTAGAAGACCTTTACTGCTGATTTGTGTGCTGAGTGCTGTGCTATTGGGGCTGCTTTTTATCAATTAAAGGGAAACGTGTTGTCAAAATCAATGATTGATAGAGAAGAGATCACTCCTGTGGGGAATAACAATGATTTAAGATATGCGCTTATCTTATGTTTATATGCATTTGTAATAATATTAAATATGTACCATTGAGGATTCTAAAAGGTTCTAAAACGTTTGTTGGTGGCAAGTTATATGAAAATGGTTTGAATATAGCAAGCACAGTTCCAATCTTGGGGCTTGCAGGGAGCAGCTCTCTCATTGCACTTCACTGACCTCTACTGGCCAGGTACCTGATGAGTCCAGGCAGAGCTTTCCCGGGTTGGGCTCCAGGATTCAGAAGTTTGGTTTTCTTCCTGATCAGTAAGTGGGATGCAGTGATACGGTGAACATCAGATTGGGAAGGGAGAATGCTAGTAGATATTCAGTCTTCCTGATCAGTAAGTGGGATGCAGTGATACGGTGAACATCAGATTGGGTACAAAAAAGGTGGTAAAATTTATTAAAACAAAGTTCTACAAATCCATTCCCAGTTTTACTAAAAGAAAACTGTGTGTTTGGAAATTAGTTTCAAAACTGTTATATATTTTATTAGCTGAAGAAATTTTAAATTGTACCGTTAACTACCACATGCAGGTGCATTTTTTTGTAATGTAGAGAACTTTACTGCACATGTTGGGTCTCTCACAGTACAATATTCTGACTTACGACATACTAGTCTGAATTTGGAGCATGCACCCAAAGCAAATAGAAAAATGAGTGCAGGAAATATGTAAGTTCCAGCCCAGCGACTCCAAATGGAATCATTGTTTTAGGGGCTAGGGTTTCACTGTTTCTGCTCAAGAAAAACATTTGTGATCATTGGTAGTAATGAAGGCACTAATTGGTTATAATTTGGGCCAATGGTGGGGGATATAGAAGGGGGGGGGGGGGGGGGGGGGGGGGGTTGCTTGGTCATGTGACTTAGAGTGTATGATTACAAGGTAGTGTTATGCATTGTATTATGCCTAACATAATTTAATTATTTAAACTTTTTTTATTTAATTATTAGTTATTTTGTGTTAGAAAATGTTCATTACATGTATGTACACCGTCTAAATGTGTTTATTTTTATGTCTGAAAATGATTCAAAATGGAGTCAGTGAGCCGTAATTATGCACAATACCTTTTGCGTGCTGTACTGTGCACCATATGACACCATTACATTATCTTTCATTGTATGCATACATTTGTTATTTAATTGATAGAAAATAGTATTTATGTCTAGTAATCAAGAAATACTATATTTCCATTTTATAGCTTATAGATTCTGCCAGCAGAAATGGTCTAAAAGTATACCAGTTACGTCTTTTAAATGTTTTATTGTATAGATGACAGCAATACCTACAAGTGTGTTCTACAAGAAAGCGGAGAAAGGATATACAGCCCAACCTGCAAGCATTGAGAAGGAAAGGGGAAAAGCTTACACTTGGATTATGAGGGAGGGACTGAAAGTGCATTTGAATTTCCAGATGTTGGCTTTCAGACAGAAGTAGATGATAGGGAAAGGAGTGATAGTGAGGATGTTGACTGTGTTCCTCAGCCAGAAGGGAACAATGACCAGGTCTGATGAAGAACATTTTATCAGTATTGTAGTTGGTACAGAAGACAAAAGCAAAATCCCAAGCAAAAACATAAAAATAACCATGTAAAGAGGGCCATAGCATGGAGAATAGTTGACTTAGAGCCTGGTAACACTGAATAGATGAGCCAGCTGCCTCCACCACCAGATAAGGTAGTTACACCTTACCAATACTAAACAAAAATGTTTTCAGACAACATTTTTGACCACTTAGTTGAGCAAAAACCTTTATTCTGTGCAACTCTGGATCATCTGTCAATTCAGCTAAAGATGAAACGGAGCAATTCCAGTTGAGAATGTGAAGCATTGGTCTGTTGCTAAAAAGCAGCATGTCCAGGTTCCACGACCAGCAGCTGTGAAGATGGACAAGAAGCGCATGGGAGGTGTTAACGTCAGTGACATGTTTGTAGAGCTCTACAGGATTAAGTCAGGTCAAAGAGGTACTATCCGCACACCTTATTTCACATTGTTGACACGTGTGTAGTCAACGGAAGGCTTCTGCACCGATGGCAGTGCAAGCAGCTGGCAGTAAATCACAAGCCCCTACTAGCATTCCAATCTGAAGTAGCCTATGCATTACTTCAATCTGGCAAGCTCCTGTAACGCAAAAGAGGCCGACCGTCCCTGGAGTCCATGGAAGATGATGCAGCTAGACACAAGGTTTCACAGAGACCAGTGGATGGCGTGAGACTTGATGGGATGGCTCACTGGCCTCAGCATGGCAGAGATGTATGCTTTGTATAAAACCCTACTCTTGCATCTGATGTGAAAAATGTGAAATTGTTCTGTGTCTTACATGCTTAACAAACGTCCACACTAAGTAAAAACACAATATGAATGCTACAGTCAACTTAACACCATAAAATATAATAAAGTTTAGGGTTTGGTCTTGATTGATAGAAAAAGGATATGTTTTATTATAGCTTTTTAAAATTAATAATTAGTTCCCTTTGTGATAACATCATTTTTTTTTTTTTTTTTTTTTTTTTTTAGCAAACGCAGATATTAATGTTTTTAATAGTCTGTACTTAAGAAATGACACAGTTAAGTTAAACATGTTTTTTCGAGTATTCAGATACTTCACATGTATTTTAAATTGTTTACAAAAAATTACAAAAAACAATTACACATGTTTTTAATTCAGTGTTGCCCAATGATTCCTAATGGACTCATGTTGTAATTTAAAAATACAATATGCACTTGAAAATTTCTAAAATGTATTGTATCCATATGTAATTTTATGAGTTATTTAATTTTCAGAGATTTTGTGGACTGAAAAGGGTTAAGGATAAGGTCGGCTAACACACATCAGAATTTGGTACAACATGATAGTACCCCACTACAGATCTGGACACTTTGGTACAAGCAAAGTACAGTACAGGTCCAGGACTGTGGGTTTTAAATACGTTTCCCCAACCAACTGCTCTACCTCCAATACAGCTTGTAATACATAACAAAACAAAACAAAAAGAACTTTAAACAAACCAGAAATGCATTGCAATCCTGACAGTTCAGTAGCACCACCATGCAAGACACAAAGCAAAGAAGCTGACCCACCGACAACTATCAGCCAGAGAAATGTGAAGTCATGGCAGGAAAACAACTCTATCACATAGATTTTGGCATTTTGATCAGACTCACTTTCATCGGCACTTCATCGTGAGGTTAAAGGGCTGACAACCATGAGATCCCCGGTTCAATTCCCGGCTCACGCAGTGACTCACTGATATTGAACAAGTCACTTAATCTTGTTGTGCTCCGTTTTTCGGGTGAGACGTTGTTCGAAGTGACTCTGCAGCTGATGCATAGTTCACACACCCTAGTCTCTTTAAGTCGCCTTGGGTAAAGGCGCCTGCTAAATAAACTAATACAATGTAAGGCATATCGCTCTATGCAAATCAATCCAATTCAGTGTTCCGAAGAACGACTTAAGTTTATCAGGCATTCTACAATACAATCTGTTATTGTTATTGTAGACATGTTTCATCATATATATTATATATATATTATATATATATATATATTATAGATATATATTAAGTTCCATCAGGCATTCTCACACATGACAATCGTTATTTATATATATATATATATATATATATATATATATATACTATATATGTCGTATTAATGGTTGTGTGTGTGGTAACTTTGCAGTACGAATCGTACAAACTTAATACAAACAAAAAATACAAAACAAGTCGTTTGATTAATATGACATGAATACCCGAACAGCTGGTATTGTGGGGCAAAGGCTTTTTATGATTCACTAAGAGTTTTGTCAGTCTGTTATATATTATATAATTTCCAAAACATACACCATATCACAAAATGCTGTGAACAAAAAAAATGCTGTATTGAAATGAGTGTTGGGGGTTATATACGGACATGCAGAAACTAAAAATGATAATGTCCCTAAATGTCTACATCAGTAATTTTTACAACGTTTTTGACATGGTGTTAATTGTCCAGGGGGCGCTTGCCACCCTAGTCTTTGATACTAGTACTTTTTCCTCGTCCTGTAAAAAATTCAACAAGATTATAACTATGAATCTTTTTATCGACTTCAGTGTTTCTCTCATTGGCAAAGTACGGGTCCCTAAATTATAGGAATATAAAAAAAACCTAAACAAATAAAAAACAGTTTCTGAATATGCGGTACAATGAGAGGCAAAAACACGGAGCATGTATAAGATGACAAAAATAAGAGTACCCACCTGGGTTTTGTGGGCTTCAAGAATGCTAGATACGGACCTTGGTACTTCTGAAGTTCACCGTTTCTGTGCAGAAATGACCACTGGAGCTTTGTTACAGATACGTGCGGTATGGTTCACAATTTGACTCATTCTGGTTGCTTCGCTCAGAGACACCCGCTCTGCTCTATCCTCTCTCCTCATCTCTCCTTTCTCCTCTCTCTCTCTGCCTCTCCCTCTCTGCCTCTCCCTCTTTAGATTTTCCAGCTCACCAGCAACATGCAGATGAATGGAAACAGTCAAAGACAAGAGATCGACAAATCAACTGAACACAGCATGATGCAAGAATCCTTTAATCTCCCAAACTGGTTCTGACGATCCAACCCCTACTAAAACAAAATTAATTAAGCCCCCTCATTGAACATTTGTAGTGGGGTAATGTGTTTTCTGTATCATTTCTGGTCTTTCCCCATTGTATTTGGTTGATTGCATCTTCTGAGTAGCCTATATGAAAACCGATAGCTGAACCTTTCCGTCTGAACTGTGAAAATCCATTGTTTACACTGGTTACAATGGTCAACGATACGAAAAATAACTGCAATTGAACTGTAGCGAAAGCGCAAAAGGCAGTTAGTTGGACTGCAGTTTAAAACCACTCTGACGAGGTTAGATTAATACCACAATAACTGTTTTTATAACGGTTGATGCAACGTTTGAAACACATTTTCTGCAGCTATCTAAACTGGGATAAGAAGAGCAGTTAGTGCAATCCCTTTTCCCACTCGGGAGTGCATTATTTTCCTATAGATTGCTACAACTACCCATTGACCTGTCATTGTTCTGTGGTCAGTCTCAGGATGCCTTGTTCTCCTGGTGGACCTAACAGTGCCATGGAAAAATTCCACGGATGAGGCATGTGAGAGGAAGAAACTCTGAGGTGGAATTGTGGGGGTGGAGAGTCCGGGTATATCCAGTAGACTTGGGTTGTTGGGGATTCGTTGCACACTACATGACCCAGCTTCTCAGAGAGTGGACAGTAGGCCTACTCGAGTGAGTGGACAGGAGTTGCAGTGTATAGTGAAGGCTATCCATGGAGGCAGAGAGAAGAAGCAATTGGCTGTGTTTGAGGAGGAAAGAGGCTGATTGGGGACCTCAGAAGAAAGGTGATGAAGTTAACATCAGTCATGAATGACCAAGGTAAGTGATGGAGGAAGTTAACATGAATGACAAGGAATAAATGGCTGAGGGAATTAAACTGGGCTGGGTTACGAGTGGGTGGAAAGGAGTGGTGCTGAGAAGCCAGCATCACTGTCGAACCTTCCCGAGGTATTGTGACTAGTCGGCGAAACACTCATAAATCAGGCTCAGGTAGCTATAAAAGCTGTGCAGCTTCACTCTGACTATGCAGCAAACGTTTAAATTGTTGAACATTATCCAACCCAATGTGATTTCAGGTCGCAGACGCATGAGAAAAGGTTGTACAACTTTCCAAAAAAGATGCACGTCGCAAGATTGTGGATGACGTAATTCCAACATGTCTCACAGGGTCGGAGAGTGAAATATGAAGCAGTTCTTTACACTTCAGCCATCAACACCGGGCCAATAGCAAATCTGTTACTTGACGGAGGAAAAGGCCCCCATCACTCTGTCTAATTTTATTTTGGCAAAAGCTGATGAGTGACACTGGAACCATTTTTAAAGTAGGTGTGCTGAAAGCCATTAAACGAACCTGTAACCCCTGCATGTGCTGGAAACCATGCAAAGCCTCACCCAGAGCACCCCTAGTTCCAGCGCCCCTGAAGCCAGTCCAGTATGTAGTATGGAGTACACTAGTAAATAAGAGCTATTCACATGTAATACAAATGTGATTGAACAGGTGTTTCTGTTCACAAGTCATTTTGAGGAAAAGATCTGATCATAACCGATGTGATGTGAAAATAACTAGCCATATATATATTTTTTTTAATGTAATTTGCAATTTTGTTAAATCTCTTTAACTGTAATATAGCTTTAAATCCTGCAAACAAGTCCATTCCTAATTACAATCTTGTTTTAAATCTCGCAAGCGGAGTCCAATAGAAATGTAGGAATTTGCTGCCTCTCAGTAGTTGGGGGTGGGTTTAAAGTATTCAGATCGAGTCAATGAAAGATAAAAGTCATGAAAAAGGGCCATTCATGACTTGTATCTTACATTGGCTCGATCTGAATACTTTAAACCCACCCCCAACTACTGAGAGGCAGAAATTCTTACATTTCTATATTACAGTTAAAGAGATTTAACAAAATTGCAAATTATGTAAAAAAAAAAAAACACATGAAAACCACAGAAGAATGTGCCCGTGACCATAAGGGTTTTGTAGAGGAAGACAGCAAAGGAAAGAAGGCACCATTTAAGTGTACAAGTACTGTCGAGTTAATATGCATATTGTGACAGATATTAAAAAAAAAAAAAACATCCCAGCATTTTGGAAAGTAACCAAAAACAATAATGTCATATAGTATATAAAAAACGAAAAACCCCGAAAAAAAGAATTTTGGGGTAAAAGCACTGAAAAATGAAATTTTTATAAGGCTTGTATTCTTGTGCCCGCTGGTGGCACAATAAAATAATCTGAACAAAGTAAAGATAGGGATCTGGGTTAACAAGCTACCTTATGTGCATTAGGTTGTCAGGTAAGGGTGTTTTTTTGTTATTGTATAGGTACATTTACACTAGAGAGTATGTAACAGTCCGGTCCATAGCAAGGTAAAACATAATCACTTTGCAATAACTTAAAGACTTTTAATTAGTTTCACAGACACCAAATAGCATTAATCTTAGACTACCCTATAAGGAGTCGTTAGAATTCCATTCTTTCAGCTTCTTGTATGTTTTAGTTTCCGGTAGACTTGTTTTCCAGCTTGCCAGATGTATTTACTGAATTGCACAGATAGTGAGACATCACAATCTACCCCCAGTTTGCTCTTCTGTGTCTGTTCAATTGCACAGCAGTTATGGATTTGGATGAAATTCACAATAATATAGAAAGTACACAAGCAGTCATTGGGCATGCTAATGTTAAATTGATAATGCTGATCTAGTTCCCATGGTGTTGGTAGAAAAGTAATCAAGCAGATTGGCCACCTATTAGTTTTGTTATATTATTAATATAATATATAATATTTTTTATTTTTAAATATAGTTGTCTCCAATTTTGTACCCCGGTTTTCTCCCCAATATAGTGTGCCCAATTATTATCTGTATCTTTGGCTCACTGCTCGCAACCCCCCGCCAACTCGGGGAGCGGAGCTGCTGCTAATCCATCATTTTTCGCACTGCGGATCCACAGCGAGGCCACAAAACCTATAGTGCCGGAGGACAACACAGATCTGGTGACTCCACTGCAGAGTCACAGGCACCCTATTGGCCACAGAGGTCACTGATGTGCAGTGAGTCGTGGATTCCCTTGCCAACCTAAGCCCTCCCTACCCGGGCAGCACTCGGGCAATTGTGCGCCACCACCTAGGAGCTCCCGGTCACAGTCGGCTGTGACAGAATTTGGAATATTTTCTCATCAAACACAACTGCTTAAATATTTACTTTTATATGAAGTTCATAATGTTCTGAGATCAATATCTTGTGTTATTAGACAAAATACTTTTGTTTGAACGACCAAGTGTGGTGGGGTGGAAGCCCTGCTCGTGTAAATAGTGTGGTTCTGTTAATTTTTTTACATTTCAGTTTGGCAGGGATGGGGTAAATGCCATCCCTGCCACATACAGGTGTGAAATGTGGCTGATTGAATAATTGATGGTCAATGAAGCCCTGGCCACATGGTGTATAAAGGGATCCAGACCCTTCGCTTGGGAGATTAGTTTAAGGAAAGGCAAAGAGCAGCAGGGATACCATGACAGTCCAACTTGGGTGCAGTCTTGATTTGTATTTTGTTTTGTGTATTTGTTTAAACCTTTTGTTTTATCTTATTTTTTTTGTTAACAAAAGTGTGCATCAGCGCTAAAACTGCAGCTTTCCGACTGCCGGTAACCAGCCTTAGCCACAAAGTTGCCCTTTCACACCAAGGTTGTGTGACCAAAGCTGTGTTTTACAAATGGTTTTGGTTTGGTGGAGAGCAGAATCATTTGACATTGTAAAAACAACATAGTCTCTGTGGCTCTAATTAGTTCATTTGACAGAATACCCAGGTTTCAGCAGACTCATCTCCAGCCATGGACGCTGTATTTACTGAAATCACGCCAGATTTATTTTGAGAAACAATTAAGGATTAGGATACTTTAGAATTGGTAATTATAATATTCTTAAGGCAATAAATAATCAAGGAAGAATGAGCTACGGAAGCTTATTATTCCCCAGTAATGACTGCAGGGCACATCAGAACCCATGGAACCCTGACAATGGTTTTTAAATTCTATAATGACCTTCACTGTGTGATTTGTAAAAATCACATTAAATAGATTGTACTTGTATGTAATAGCTAGAATAGAATGTGCCTGGTTTGCATATCACTTGTTTTGTAGCGCAAGAATCCCTACCTTCAAAACACTCAGTTATAAACTCTAAGGTAAAGACTAAAATGTCAGGTTGACTCACATTTCAGTTATTGCCTTCATCAGTGTAACATAAGGCACTACAGTAAGCTGATGTGCACAGTTCTCACTATGTATGCAATATCCAGTCAGGATTCAGGACAACAGTGAAAATAATTTTTGAAATAAAAGCAAAAATTCCCCTTTTTCTGAACTTTATTATGCGATATTAACATGAGTTGCCTTCCTCTTTTGTTTATTTAACATCTTGGATCTTTTTTTTAATACAAAACCAACCAATAATAAGATGCGAGGAGGTAAAGGCAACAGTATAAAATAAAACAGGCAGAGACTAAAGGAGTACATTTACAACAATACAGTTGTTTACAAGACTGGAACTGCCAGTGAACAAAATGCAACTGATAGCATGTAACATTTTTTTTTTCATTTCATACAGATGATTTTAAACAAATCTTCCTAAAAAGGTCAATATTAACTTACATACTGGGGGTAAAAAATGTTGAAAATTGTATATTATTTTCATATTGGCAATTATAAAGCTTAAAAAGCCACCAGCAGCATCTAAAGAGATCTCATTCATTCTCATTCTTTTGGACCCAGGGTGGGAAGCAGTATGCAGCATGCCTTATGCTAGTAAGAGTCTGGAGTCTGAGAAGCTGCATAACCACCTATAAATTGAAGAACATGTCGGTTTGCTAAGGATCAGCAATCTCAACAGTACAAATTTACAGCAACAAATTAAAATGCCAATTTCACTGTAGTAGGAACAACCTTTATTAAGTGAAAGACTTATAACCATTCATAGCTGTTTTTGTTTTTTGAATATTTCCTGAGCCAGCATAATAAGCCCTTGCCGCATCATTAATATCAGAACACGTAGTTGGAAACCCACACAACCAGATCAAAGCCAATGCTGACCATTACTCAATTTTATAACAGGAGCGAGTGAATATTATATTAAAATCTATGGCGATTTAATAGATTTAGATAAAGGAACCTTTATTTCCTTTTTTTTAGCATTCATCCTCATAGGGACCTATTGTGTTTTTTAATTTTTTTTATTTTATTAACCACTAGTTAAACACGAGACGGTGGAATGTGTTCAAACCTACTGTATTTAAACTGTTATTTGTCATTGCCACATTTTGTCAAAGAGTGTGTTTTGCTCCAAGAGCACCATTTAGTTAAACATTTCCAAACTGCTAAAGCATTTCAGTTGTTACTGAACCCTTTTATAGTAACGTAGATTGATCGTGTTCAAGAGGTATTGAGGGCTGCAGAACTGCACGTGTAGGCCTTTATGACATGATTATAGTAATGTCTTTTTATGAGAAAGGAAATTTGTAGCATCTTATTCAATATGAAAAATACATTCATTCTCAGTACTAAAAATTTTTCAGAAGTGCTTAAGTAAATATCTTGGGGTAGCATAAGTTTTAGATAAAAGATGCCTGGGTGGCGATTACACCAATAATCAACTTCACCATTTGCAAGCCCTTCAGTCCAGTTCAATTTGTCTTGATACTCTGCAATTTTGCATTGCACTGAAAGCACTTCTGGCTACACCATATGTACAAAAGGTTATAAGCAGCTATTTAATATGACTTTTTAACTATTGTGCTCTTTATTTGATGCTGAAGGGATACAGTGTAAACTAAGTTAGCAATTCACATTACATTCACCAATAATACACCCTGTGTCAGCTACATTAGATAGAGGGCATTAGTTTTTCTTATTGTAGAGTAATATTGCTTTTAGTTTTTTTTTTTGGGGGGGGGGTGGGGGGGTTAGTATAATATTTGCATCTGCACTGTGAAACCAGTCTGTAAAACTCAATTATGTTCCAAAATGTTCCCTCTGCAAACTGCAATCCCAGTCTTCAACCAGACTTACACAAAGGTATCAGAGGTATAACCACCTGCCTCTTTCTTCTAAACTCATTCGGCAACTTTTTTTTCATCAGAGGGATTTGCAGAGACGAAATGAAATCCAAGCAAGGACAGGCAGAGTCCCAGTTCACACCAGTTTGATCTTGGTCTGCTGCCGATGGAAAATAACAGGCCTGTTTCAACTTGGGTCTCTGTGGCTGATGGAAACATGGCATAAGACTTGCTATCTCATGTAAAATATTTACACTTGTTGGCAGTACAGTTTGACACTAGGTATGCACTGACCAACTGTATGTGGAAGTAGAAGGGACCGTGAACTGAAAGCTAGCAAACAGTAACCCTTAATGCACTATTTCATTTAACTCTGACTCATTCTGTAACAGTGAAACTACTCACAGAATGACAACAGGCAAGCATCTTCACCACTGTATTACACGAATGATCCTCTACTGGTATGCAGGATTTTTTGACATGTATTCGGATACAAAAATCAGATGTTCACATTCGCTAGAAATGACAAAAATACCTTGCACTTATTTACCATCTCAACAGAAGTTGACTGACAGTTTAAAAAATGCCTCTATATGTGTGTGTGTGTGTGTGTGTATATATATATATATATATATATATATATATATATATATATATATATATATATATATATATAAAACACAGAATCAACACAGCAGCTCTTGAGCCTCTATTTAAAAGTTTTAGACAGCAAAAAGTAAACAAACCAGATTATGCACGCGCACGCATAGTGATCTCTATGGAAGACGATCTGGGTCAAAAACATGTGCTGCTTTAGAGCGAGTCAAAATCTCATGGGACAGAAAAAAAGGCAAGCACATCATTCTGAAATTCCCTGCTTAAACAGTGGCCAACTTGCTGGAAATGATGTGTAGTGATTTTTATATAGATTTTAGATATTATATATTTTTGGTTGCGACTTTATGTTATGTGGAATGTTATTTAACAACACCATTTACACGTTTATTTTATTTGAAGTGTTTTAAGTTAAATTTCCGTTTTTGTTTGCTTGTTCAGCTACAAAAAGGCACAAGTTAACCTAATGTTATTACTTTATGAAAACATGTCTTTGGCCACTGTTTACTGCAAAGAAACAGCAATGGTAAGTAAAAAATAAATAAAATATGGTGTTAACTTTATGTACAATTTATTTCAGGAATAAACAAAGCAGTTCACTAGAGTAAAGCAAGGCCTACACAACGTGTTCTTTACTCCTGGTTTATTTTTCTACTTTAATGTGTTACATATTGTAACGTCTTGCTGTAAAATAAAGGCACACACACAGGGGGCACACCCCCCACCCACCCCCTGCTGCTATGCTGTCTCTGCCTGCGTTCTGAGCAATATAATGGCTTTTATTACTTTTTGAAAATGAACAAATATTTAAATTATGAGCGAATATCCGAACATGAAAATGTATTGTTCGTCCCAGCACTAATTATATATATATATATATATATATATATATATATATATATATATATATATATATATATATATATATATATATATATGTCTGAGCTTGACACAGAATGTATTTCTGTAATTGAAGTTTGTCAGTCACTACACCTCAAGGCTAGGTAATATGACACTTCTTTGGAAACCAATGCTAACCCCAATAAAAAAGAGCTAAAAAATAGGTACACACATAGACATAGGGAATAACGTTAAATATTGAGACAAAAAAATAAATACAGTCTACCCTTCCACACTCAACAAAATGAAAAAAAAAAACAAACAAACATGAAAACCACATGTAATTCAAATAGAACACGTAGGACAAAAAACACAAACAGTCTGCATCCATCACTTTGAAAACCATGGACAGGATGGGCCACATCCACTAAATGTGAACAGCTATTACACTCTAAATTGAAAGGGTGTTGGTAGGAGCACCAGCTGTGAAGCAGCTGAATGTATGACTCTGCAAGTATGACTAGAATCATTCCAGGCAGAGACTAGGTTCATTGAATAAGATATGCAAGTTCTACCTTAATATAGTATGTTTCAAAAGCTGCACATATACATACTATATCAGTACAGTACAATCACACAGACTGTGTCATTGTCCTGCATTTGTAATACACGTTTGATGCATGTAATAACATGAACTGACAAGTATAATGGTTATTGCATGCCCCAAAATAGTGATTACAAGACTGTAGTTCATATTTTGTTATTACCCCAATACCATTGATATCATTATAACATGAATCAAAAAAGCAAACATAGGTTATGTATAGCGGGTGCCATCATATAAGAAGTGTTACAAATATACAGGTATATGTTATTTCTTCTCTCTGGCAAATTTAACAGAATGCTTCAGTCCTCACAGGGAGAGCACACACCAGATTGTATCTCTCTTGATAACTGGCTAAATTCATTAAAATTATACAAATACAAAGAGACAAAGTTTACTTAAAACTAAACATTATACAACAACTTAGCGTGTTAGATTTCAATGTGGATTGCTTGTTTTCTACAAATAGGGCAAATATCTATACAACATAAAGATTGAGATTTTTTTCTACAGTTTCAAATATAAAGTTCAAGTGCAATTAAAATTCCAAATATTCATTACATCAGATACAACTATTTCTATTGTAACATCTGTTACTTGAAGTGTTTATATATATATATATATATATATATATATATATATATATATATATATATATATATATATATATATATATACACACACACACATACAGACATACACAGTCGCAGACAAAAGTATTTGGGCAGTTTAAAAAAGATGAGAAAAACCACAAAGTGGTTGCTATGATTTCTAATTGTTCTATTGAAATATATCAATTAAAGTAGAGATTCAACTTTATAATAAAACAAATTATTACATCAAATGAAAAACATGCAAAAACGAATTACTTACTTTGACAAAAGTATTTGGCCAATCAACATATTTTGTATGAAACCCATTCGTTGCTAATTATTGACAATTATCATGATTGAAAACCAACACCTGATGATAATAGTACAATAAATAAATACATAATCATTAAGAGCTGAAAAAATAAATTGGAAATTTGTGATTAAAAAAAGCAACAAAAATGGTTAAAAATAAAGAGTACAGCAATGATCTAAAAATGGCAGTGGTGCAAATAAACAAAAAAGGAGAAACTACCAGAAAAATAGCAATAAGACTCGCTTTACCGAAAAGCACTGTGTGGACTGTTACTGACGAACACAGGAGAACAGCCCGGCAAAATCTTCGGATTACTGCAAAAGATTTGATACAAGAATTGAGAGAAGATGGTCAAGACATTCACGAGCAAACAATTAAACGATAGTATAATAAGATGGATGTCCATGGGCGAAAACCACGATGCAAACCTTTGTTAAAAACAATACACAAAAGAAAGGATTGGAGTTTTCCATTGAATACTTGAAGAAGCCTGATGATATCTTCAACCAAATTCTATAGTATTGTAAAAGGATCAATGACTGCTGCAAAATGTTAAGACATTTTGCACTCTCATTTGCTACTCAGTGCTAGAAGGCTTATTGGACGGATGTTTGTATTCCAGCAGGATAATGACCCTAAGCATTCTGCAAAGTCTACAAAGACATTTTTGAAAAATATGAAGATTACAGTTATGGATTGGCCATCTCAGTCCCCAGACTTGAATCACGTCGAGATGTTGTGGATTGAATTGGCTGCTGTTGCAAAAAGGAAACCAAAGTCGACTGTAGAACTCAAAGCTGTATGTGCTGAAGAATGGAAAAGAAATATCTCCAGAAAGTTTTAAAATACAAAAAAAAGACTGCAAACTGTAAAGGAAGCAAAGGGTGGGCACACCAAATACTAATGTAAGAGTGCCTGAATACTTTTGTAAAAGTATGAAATTAGTTTTTGCATGTTATTTTTAATTTTATGCATACTATATAACAATGTGTTGTTTTATTATAAATCTGAAACTCTAATTTATATCTTTCAGTAGAACAATTACAAATGAGAGAAATCACTTTCTTTGTGGTTTTTCAGTTTTTTCTTTGTGGTTTTTCTCATTTTTTTAACTGCACAAATACTTTATATATATATATATATATATATATATATATATATATATATATATATATATATATATATATATATATATATATATATATATATAAAAAATCTACCAGGCCTAATCATTTCTCTTTTGTTTCACAGAGAAGAACCTCTGCAATGTGGAATGTTACGTGATGCTTGTCTTTCTCTATTTCTTGGATGTATATTTTATTGTTCAAATGCAGAAAGTAACTGCTACTGCTCAGATGAATTTGTTGTCTGAATCACATGCACGTTAAGGGTCCACAACTTTTAGTGAGAAACAAACCAAAAACTAAAAAAAAAAAAAAAAAATTCAAATTAAACCCATCCACAATATTGGTTTCTGCAATTTATAGCACATACAATATAAATAGTCTTTGACAACACAGAAGAATATTCAGACAAGAAAGAAAGAAAGAAGCTTGGAGCAGGGCGTTTCCTTTCTTTTGTGTTTGAAAGATGGGGGATTTGAAGCAGGAATGTAGAGAATGAGCTTTCACTGGGGGACTATTTGTATGGCCGTAAGAACCTAGAAACTTTGGACCGGAGCAGCTTAATGAAGGATCTTGGGAACATCTCCTTAGATTCTTGTGCAGTGTATTTGAAGTAGTTCTGAGGGTGAGCCAGTACATCAAAAAGTGCTTTAATCAATTTTTTGTCCTGTAAAAAAAAAAAAAAAAAAAAGGTAAATATTCTCAAAAAAAGTTAAGTTATGAGAGAGAGAAAATATAAATTATTTTACCAAAAATGTAAAAAAAAAAAAAAAAAAAAAAGATACAGGTACATACCTTAAGTATTTCTTGATGATTTTCAGAAGCATACAACCTCCCATCACGGACAATATCTTCTATTAACTGCTGGTAGTCCTCTGTTACCAAAAAAACCACACAAACAAATACACAAAATGAATAGAACAATGATGTTTCAAAGTTAGCTTGCATAGTTGACATTTAGAAAGTAGTCACTGTTAATACATTATATTATGTGTTTGTTTAAATTCCCATTACAGTGCTACCCCGTTATAACTTGACCTGTTATAGTGCAGAATCGGTTATAACACAGTAATGTCGTGGCTCCCATTTCCCCCCATAATGCAATTTGACTCACAAACGTTGTTATATTGTTATTGTTGTTTTACATTACCGTATTTAAACCCATTTATACAGTACTTATAAAGCTCCCGTCCTTGCACTATTTTTTTTTTTTTTAAGTAAAAACAAAATGTCCGTTAATGTTACAAAACAAGTACGAAACAATACAAGTGTGTAAAAACGTCCTTGGATTCTGTGTTATTTATTTACAGTTTGCAACATTTATTATAAAAAATATAGAATTAAAATAAGAGTGGCATAAATTTTAAACTGGTGGAATAGCAGTTTCTATTATACTGTATATATTATAACGACCCAGGATTTATACTGTTACACGATTGGTATACAGACCCTGTGTGTGTGTGTGTGTGTGTGTGTGTGTGTGTGTGTGTGTGTGTGTGTGTGTGTGTGTAAGCAGGGAAACGGTAAGCTTGCCTCAGCTAGGATTGATTGACGTCCGGGTAGGCGGGGACATGAAAGCCCACATCAACGCGGACAGAGTTGACAGTTGAGTCAGACAAGTTGCTGTGTGAATGTGCAAGACTGTTGTTTTTGGTGTGGCCCAGCCTGACAGGGGCCAGGAATAAACATCCCAATAAACCATGTAAATTGTGTGTGTCACCTTCCTTCATTTTCCATGGTACGCTACAAGATTAATTTGGCCACTGAAAATCATTTCAGGAACAAAAATACCAATATTCGTTGCAAGGCGAAACACAAATAATGCGGTCTCCAATTGTGGACCCCGTCAACCATGTTATAACAGGGTAGCACTGTACTAGCAGGCAATAGTACTAAAACTAAGCATAGCAATACTGTTTATTTTTAGTACTGCTGTAAATCTTTTGATTGACTGTTCAATAGTATTGATTACAGTAAAAATAATAAAACAAATTCTTACCATCATAAGTGACATATGGCACTTGAAATCCCTTGCCACTGTTACCCTCATTAGATTTAAACTGAATCCAGAGTTTGCGGGACCTTGATGTAAACGCTATGGGCCTCTCATATGTCTGGCAAGTTTCATATGTTGTTATTGAGGTAGGTGAAGCTGTGAAGAGACAACAAACAGGAGAGTTTTAAATAGTTTTTTAAAAGATCACATTTACTTCAGTTCTACTCTTGCTGATACAATCCACATACACAGATGTTCACCGTCCTATAACAGCTCAGGTCAGATAGATTTTTGTCTGTAAGCTAAACCGAACACTTCCTCTCATGCCTGTGCCAAATGACACCTTGTCATTCTACATAAATGTTACCCCCATGTAACACTGAAATATTAACATCATCTAATAGAAAACACTTTGGTGCTGTGATAAACAGATTATAAGAAACCTGTGGCAAACAAAGTTTAACGGCACAAGAAATACTTGAAAACATTCAAAATAAGCAACTGTGACAGAGATCGAATGAATCCTAGTCAACAATCTCCCTTCTGACCAGTGAGGTCACGGTATAACAGGAACAGTGTGCCCCCAACTGGATGGTTCGGCAGTTCATTCCAGGTGCAGTCGGAAGCTGGCCATCCAGGAAGGGGGCGGAGTCACAATACCAGAAGTTATCACCCTATTACGGTATGCGATGTGTCAGTCATGGGTTGAAGGAGACGTGATTGAACTAGCTATCGGAGGGGGCATAATTAAGGGTATTTTAGGGGATGTGACAATGCAATCTGTTCCTTTTGTTATGGTTGAGAAAAGAACTGTAAAAGACAAACTAAAGAAAAGTAACCATGAGTGTTTTTGTGCTTGTTTGTTTATTGTACTAATAGTGTTTGATTTATAATTATTGCTTACAATGTTGCAGTGAAGCCAGCATTGAAACCCGGAGTACAAAACACCACACCAGTCACTTTAACTGTGTATTCACCACCAGAATGTGGAGCAGTGCATGTATTATTGTATTATTATTTCTGGATTGTAAACCTTATTATTGAGCTGTGCAAATACACATTGCTGTGTAGTTGCCAGCTTTATTATTTGACAGTGCAAAACCGTGACAACAATTAAAATAACTGTTTGGACCGTGATCACTGTGTTATTGTCGTTGTTTGAGCACTGCATCACCTCTACACCTGCTCATTACTAACCACTTAACCACAGCAACCTACCACTCTTTCTCATGACTAGAACATCTCCACACTCATCTTCGATGGGAAGGAAGATTTCTGGCACCACTATCAGGATACGCCTCTTTGGGGGAGGGTTTATGTTCCAGATGCAATCCACATTTGATGGGTAGTCTCCTGGGTAGTTGGGAGACTCAATAAATCCTGAGTAATCTCCCAGCTCACCTCCACACTGCTGGTCTGTGAGAAGGACATTGAACTCGGGTTAGCGGGAATGTTGAACAGACGTATTAGCAGCTACTTGTGGTTCACGTAACAATATTGGATTATAAAGCAAATGGGCTTCAAGGCTTGTTAACTGAAGTTATCAAATTTATACTGAAAAAAAAATTGTTTTGCGTAAATTTACTTCAACTATCAAAACATTGGCCTGGATTTACCTAATGACTAATAAGCAAATTTGAAAATGCCCCTTTTTAAGTGAAAATAAGGGACATGCAACATGACAATAAAGATGCACATGCCATTTCATACAGTTAGGCAAGTATGAATGTCAGACACTGTTTATCTCACTTTTACAATGTGTGACGTTCGTGGAGCCATCGAAATCTGTAGTTGTATTTCCTGGGCAGGTTATGCAGTAGTTCTGGCCAAACTCAGGCTGGTAGGTTCCAATGGGACATCTAATACATCTGTGTGTGCTCGAGTTGTAATAGTGACCAGGAGAACAGTGTACTGTGAATTGAAATATACAAAAAAAAATGTTGTTTTTGTTTTGCACAGAAATAGACAGTAAAACCACATAAAGCATTGTGACAGGGTTTAGAAGCCTTTACAAAAAACACTGTGTACCATGTGAATGTATTAAATACAATATATTGTTATTAAATTGTGTTTTGGAACATTCTCTATCGCAGTTTATGGCATTACAAACACTCAATTAAATACATAAGGAAAGTAGATCAATAGAAGGCCCCATGTTAATTTAGGAACAGTAAACAGATAATCTTATTATCATTGAAAATTTTCTTGGTTTAGACCACACGTAATGCTTTTTTTTCTGGTACCTTTGGTTTCACAATCTTGGAAAGAAACTGCGCTCTCATATTTGGACATAAGACCTCCTCCACATGGGAAGCATAGCACTCGCCCAGGTTCAGGCTGGTATGTGCCCAGAGGACAAGGCTTACAGGGCCGGAATCCATCCGCTGAGAAGTGCCCTGGAGAGCACTGACCTGTTAAGATACAGCATTAGAAAACTGAACTTTCATTGGCTTTACAACATTCATTTAGCAATAAAGCAAAGATAAGAACTAATTTGCTCCATCACATTGTTTTACCATATGGCATAATCAAGTGTTACATTCCAAGTTTACAGTTTGTGGAATACTTGTAATCTTGTAACAACTGGGTGCAAAGGAGTCGTTTTCAAGATAAAAAATGCCACAGAAGTTCTTTCAGATATCCAATGAGGCATAACATGGCTGAACTACCATATGTGGATTTTGACATGGTGTAGGAAAGCCTGAAAAATACGTTTACATTTGTCTGTTACAGTTCCACACTCTCCCACTAGGTGTCACTACTAGACAATAGTGTTTCTGGAGAACAGAAAGTACAGTACATAAAGATATTCTGTCGTTTACAAGTTTATTGTTTTCATGCAGATTTTAGATGTTGAGACAAAATAATTGTTTACAATTTCAGTTTTTATATTTTATATATACATGTTTCATTACGTCAGGAGAGGAGAGGAGAAGAAATGAAAGGAAAGGGAAGCAAAATGTTCAAGAAGGTGATGTTTTTTGTGTGCTGAAGGTTTGTAAAACAGGTCTTAGTGCTTTTCTTTAACTTTTGTTCAATGTTATCTTGTGTTCTTTTGCAATTTTGAACTGCATGTTCCCCTTTTTGTTTTGTTGAGGTAAAGGGAGTAGCTTTTCTTCAGTTGGTAGGGCAATTCTCTGTTTAGGTAAAGCCTAGTACAGCAAGGGTTTTTGTTTGTTTATTAAATGAAGAAATCATATTCTGTTATTTTGGAGCAGCACACTAGAGTGTGCTAAAAATAAAAGTGCGTAATAGGATTTACTCTGAAGCATCTTGTGTTGTCTGTCTGCTTCCACTCAGGGCACCCGTTCATACACACACACGCATCTAATTATAGTCTTTATATTGTTGAGTACACAGGGTAGCCATATTTATTTTTGTTTTTTACATGTCCTTAAATTATTTGTATTACTAGGTTAAAGCCCCCTATACAGTCTATAGAGGCCACCTGTCTGGCAATATCACTTTATTTAAGAGCTACAGTTTTGACTGTAAATATATTTAATTATACTTGAAAATCTTACCTCCGCATTCAGAGACATTCCTGGCCCCAGCTATTCCCTGCACTTCATTGCTTGGGCAAGGCTCACAGGACAGCTGCCCTTCAGTGTCCTGGAAGGAGCCTGGTGGACACTGGCTGCACTGCTCCTGCTCTCCCCTGTAGAACGTCCCCACACTGCAGCTCACTGAGGAAAGGAACAGTCTTTCTCAGCCATGCAAACTGTAACGCATGGATGACTAAGAGGCAGAAGAACTGCACTGAACAGTCTCTGCTTCTCTCCGTCCATCACCTACCACACTTCCCGTCCCGGAGGACCTGTCCCGTGCTGCACATCTCCTGGCTCCCAGCCATCTTCGCTGGCTTATGAGCCACTTCGTACTCCATCCCAGAGAAGTGGATGAAAAACTGTTGCTTGTTGATTGACTTCTTTAGGGTCTTGATTGCCGTCTGCAGCTTCTGTTCCATCCTCTTACGGACACAATCAATATTGCAAGACTCTGTTGGTAAAATTAGGTAGAGGATTTTACCCGTAAATCAGAAGTAACGTCAAAATGAATTCTCGCTTATTTTTCGGATTAAACTTTCGGCCACCTGTTTACCACAACAGCATGGCGTCTTATCCCACTTTGTTTTCAGCATCATTGCATTTCTTTTGAATTTCACTATAACGACACACTCCAACAATTCTAAATAAGTGAAGATGGTTTTTAAAATGTGATGTACAGTACATTGGTACAAACAGACTGTTACTGCTTACAGACAATGGGCTATATGGTGGTGGTTAAGCGCTTTTCATTTTACTCCCAGCACACCTAAATCTTGACCTGTGGATGTTCTATTTGTATTCCCCATCTCCCACTTCCTTACAATTGTACAATACAAGCCTCTCATAGCATAAGACAATTCTGATTTGAGTCCATCAAACTCTCACTCTCAGTTGTATTTGAACCTAAGATTTTAGAGATGAAAAACACACTGTGTCACTCCTATATCAGGAGTCTGAGAAAAAGAAAAAGCTCAGTGCTGACCTGATACCTCCTCCTCCTTCATCCCCACCTCGAACTCAGCAGTGATGTGCGATACCTCTTTGGAGGGAGACTTGCGGCCTCGCCGCCTCTTCTTGGAGGAGTCGCACTTCAGGTTCACGAAAGTCACCTGGCAATTGTCTGTACAAGGGAATTGACCTCCTTTGTAAGAAGAGTGAGATAAACACAGACAGAAATCAAGCAGCAAGCACAAGACAGCTAACTGGATGGTCAGTACAAAATTAACGTCGGGCACCAGCTTTGCCTCCTCCTTTTTGCAACAGTAAGCAATTAGATTGCATCTCTGAGAACATGCAGCACACTACCAGTACAGCCATTCATAGACAGTGTTATTAATTAAGAAAGAGCATTGCCATAGCTAGCATGTTGAAGTCTGGTTCTTTTAAATCCTACAATTATTTTTGGTATACTGTACCATCCTATACCATCAGGATACATTTAATGTACAGTTAAACACAAAAGTATCTATTTAACACATTTTGAATACTGTAGTAAATACAAAAGAAAACTAGCCTTTAATAAAAATGACAGGACTTAAAATGATATCTTCTTAAATGGCACAGTATTGCCATATTGTATTTTTTAAATATAATTTATACATCATGGTCACCAGCAAATATAAAAGGGAGAGGTATGTGGGGTACCAAGTTGGTTTGTTATCATTGTTATCATCTGCAATGACTATGTCTTGACTGACTACTACATGACACATGGGTGAAAAAAAAAAATGCAACTTATAAGGAATAAGGATCTTTAATGCTAACTTACACTGTAAACACCCATTAGTTACACACACTGAATTTCTTAATCTTTTATAAAAGCAATAACGTTATGATTGTCAATGTTACACATCTTTGCAGGTTTAGGAACTTCAGAAATGCATAGGCAAGCATGCCACAGTTAATGCTACCCACAGCTTTCTATATTGCACATTATTAAAGCCAGAGACTTATAACTGTACATGCTTTCAACAGTTTGCAAAAAGTGAGGTACTGTACATAGCAATATAAGCAAATTAATACAATACATATTAATATATTTGTTCTTTAATTAAAGTGATTGGTTTATACATTAAACTTATACATTAATATAAGTTATGATAGCTATATCTCAGACTACATTAGAGCAAATAAAAAATGTAGTTCATTATGTAGTAGTACAAAAAAGAAACATCTTAAAATATTTTCACAAAACGTTTGACAAAAAAAGTATCTTAGTGTGTTAAAAATGGAACATTATGTATTCTATACTGTAAGTGTCTTCCATGTTAGTCATAATTTTATGAACAATGTAGTCTACATACGTAAGCAACACAGCTTTTTGTATGTTGGTGTGAAATGGCCTGTCTGTAACTCTACAGTAATAATGCAAAGGCTCAGCCCTTCTGACACAGTGAGCACCTTGTTGGTTCCCAGCTGGGGCTGGGGATGCCTTCCTCAGTACAGGGTGTGTCTGTCTGTTTGCACCTCACAGACCAGCAGACCAAATATCAGTAAACAAATGTCTCACCTCTGCCCTGCAAGCAGGCACTGTCAGGAACTGGCAAAAGAAAAAGTGTACTGTGATTCCAACCCCGGCTTCTCCCAAAACAAAGAGGGTGTGTGTTGGAGAGTACCAGCGAGCCATTCAGGAACGGGGTTTTTATATATTCAAAGGTAAATAGCTTAAAATGCCATTTACTTTGGCTTTTTTTATGAAGAACCACCCAGAAAGATTGATGACAAAAAGATGATTTTTTTAAGGATTCAAAAGTGTTCTCAGGTTGTTTGTTTCTTTAAAACCAGCATTATTTAAAAACAAAACACATATTAATACTCTGCGTTCAATTTGTTTTCAATTACAAAGTGGTATTATATTCTTTGAAACTTCAATAGATATACTATTAGCTCAGGTAAAGTTAACTGCAATTGAAGTAAAATGAATCCTGCACAATAAACTGCTTTCAAAGATGCTATATGATTGAGTCCCATTGATTCTATCAGTAATTTAACATCAGCTTGAAAATGAAAATGCCCAAAGAATTTAAAGGTTCCCGCCAAAACTTTCATGTTTGAAATTAAAACAGCAAACAAACAAAATATAAAACCCTACCTGTCAAGGTTGGTCTTGGAGTCTCTCTTAATTTCTCCTTATTTCGAGGTCTTAGGTGACATTTGGCATCTTTAATTTTAAACCTGGCTTTCTGCTTAATAGGTGGAGCTAAGGTATCTGAAAAGTAAAGAAAGAGATATTTATAAAGAACTTTACTTAAACATGTAGGACTAGAAGGACATTTGCATACTTGTATGCAAATGTTTACAAGTACATTAGTCAAATTAAGGGGCTGATGTAAGTAAATGTGGAAAGTGACTTGCGGCTGCAAAATATTCATATTGCTGCCAAAAACCGTGTTTAGCTGGCGTAAAGTGGGACTTTAGTGGTCGCTAAAAAATGCGGCTTATGTAAATACTGGTTTTTGAAATTTATTCAAATGGAGAAAAGAGCACGGAATTGGGCAGGGATCTGGAATACTAAGCAGGCGCAAACATTAGGATGAGATGTAAGGATTTTGCCTTGCACTTGGGCAAATGTTGACCCTCCAAAAATTCTGACAAGGTGCAAACCATTGTAGAATCAAGTAATTAAGAGCTGTATAAAACCACACACCTTCAGACACCTGTCTTTGGCCTCAGGATGGCTACTATGGTTCACTGCTTAATGTGGTGACGCTTGGCTCTTTTGAGGACAGTCAAGAAAACCAGAGAAGACAGAAAAGGCCTTGCATACTCAAACCCAGGGTCAGTTTGTTTGGAATGGACTGTCCTCTCAGTTTGCCACTCCAGTGGTGTCAGCTGTGATGTGGATGGTGGCCCTCTTCCTGTACCGGCTACCTGTGCTGCATTGCAGGTCCTGCCATCTTTTCATCACCTGGTTGACTCCCCTCCTGGTAACACCGACAGCATTGACTTTCTCCACTATATAGGACCATATGGCCTTGTTCGTAGTGTAACTGATATTAGCTGAGGCTTTTCCAAATAACTTAATTTCTTGCTGAATGACCTCAGCCACAAGGATTCTCAGCTCCTCCTCAGAAAACTTTTCTTTTCCGTGCGCCAAGAGGACTTTGCTGCTTCCTCTGACATTTTTGTTTGGTTTGATTTTCATGCTCCACAAATCCCATACAACGCCTACTGCTCTCTGTACTCCTAACTCACCTAATCTGTGGGCTATAAGTGGGCTGTAAGACGATGCTCATTGTGACCCTCATTATCATGATTGCAGCTCATTATTTGTGCGTGTCAAGTAATTTTCATTGTCTTAAGCTGCAGTGCAAAATAATTGCTTGGCGCTAGTCAAGTTGGATTTTGCAGCCACAATTGTTTGCACCGTGCCTATCCTTACATCAGCCCCAAAATGTTCTAATTTATTAAATACTGTATTTTCAACCAAAACTTCTGACATCCTAATTATACTGTTAGTATTTTTGGTAAGTAATTGATCTCAGGTTTTTTTGGAAAACATAGGTGATCGGAAACCTTTGCACTGTACTGTCCAAAAACATTTCAGACACAAACATTTATGCTGGTTCAAATTGGACATTATATCTTTTTTTGGGGTGTCAGTAACATGTAAATATTTGAACAGTGGCACAGTAAGTTAATGCAATGCTTTTATACAAGGATCGGTCTTCTCTCTGACCTGTTGGAAAAATATATTGCTCATTATTCACACTTACACTTGTTCTGAACTCCAGATACACCAACAGCATGTCAAGTGGTACCTAAGCTTGAGAACAACAAACTGCTGCTCCCAAATACCGAGGATCCACGGCAGACGACTCCTCCTTATGGAAATATTCCACTGACTCTCGGAAAACAGGATGCTCAAGACTGCGGCTATTCATTTACAAACCCACTGCAGACTGTTGGGTATTCCATTTACACCACATGTCGTCTGGCACATTTTAAAAGCTTTTTTATAGTTACATTAATGGCATGTAAAAAAATTATTTTCAGTGCGTGTGGGTCTTTAAAAACAAAACAAATCTGGAGCCACGTTCCAATCATGGCTTTAATAAAAGGTTCTATGGCCAGACTATTAACTGAGAATGTTGCAGGTTCTAATTTACTAATTATAGTTTAGAATTATTGACTATTAAATATAAGTCTATTGAATTACTTTTTCAATTTCGTGAAATTATGCCTAAATGGTACATATCAATGGCTTATTTAAAAGTAATTCTTTATTGAGATGTAAACGGTGTTGCATTTCTCTTCTGTTTTGATTTCTGCTTGGTATTTGAATCATGTTTTTTTCAATATATTTAGCTGTACAGTATTTTCTTTAATGCTCGTAGTGATCCTTACATGTAGCTGAGTCCAAACACTACAGAGAACTAGAGCAAAAAAAAAAAAAAAAAAAAAAAAAAAAAAAAAAAAAAAATGGTTCTGTAAAACTAGCCATAAATAATTACATTACTACAAGTCACATCGTACAGTAACTCAAAATACTGCATACATTCATTTTTCCACATATCAGAAGCCACTACATATTGCATGCTTTTAGAATATTATTATGTAAAAGATATGGGGCGTTTCACGGTATTGTTGTGCATTCTGTGCACTACTGTTGCTGGACCTTGTGTGTGCTCAGAATTTGCGCATTAATGTTTAGCTCTTAAGAATCTTCAGAAGGTACATATTCAACTAAAAACTTTGATGACTGGATTATGAATCAGTGTCATAATCTTGCTACCAGAACCTGGTGTGGTTTTTACTAGAAGTTGTCAAGCTGTTGTTTGACTGAGATGCAGCATCAACATTGTGTCTATACACCCTACCAGCATAAGAACATAAGAACAGTCTGCGAACAAACTGAGGATGTTAGGCTCACTGCTGTATAGGAAACCATTGGCCTTACTAAGAGATCTACTTTAATAGGACAGAATCAGAAACATTCTGTTCTAATCTTAGTTTTACCCAGCTTCCACTTGTTCTCTGTGTGCTAAATTTGAGCTATTGACCTGGGTTACTTTCTTTATATATAAGTGAGTTGGGTTCACTTTACTGTATATATTTAGTTACAACTGCAGTTTTTTTTAGAGCATTTTACAGTACCAGGGAATCCACCTACATTAGCAACCTATTTTTAGGGGTAATCCTGGGATCAGCCTAGACAGATAGTTGGTTGATGCAATTCAATGTTTTTCCCTAGTGCTGTAAAAATAGATTGGTGGCTTAACCAGCATAGATTGATCCAATCGTCTTTCTTGTTAAACCTATACAATTTCAAATAAAAAGTGCCCGTCACTATATAGCAAAAGTTTAAATGATGGTATTCATCAAGTCTGCCTTAATGGTAGTAATACTGAAAATAAACAAATACCTGTTTTTAATGCTATCTTTAAACAGGTGCCAGGCCATTCCATTGCAATGAAATTATACTTTACAATTTGGCCTCCTTTCCAGGAATAACTGGAGATTGGGATGAGATTGTGGGTTATAGCAACTTGACTGGACTGAAAAGTCAAGATCAAGTTCACTGGCAACGATCCAAGGGAGACAGATGTTCAACTTGAATAGCAAATACTTCAGACCAGCTCACTTTCTTATGTCAAATTAAATGGCTCATTACATAAAACAAATTAGCCGTGTCCCAATTATGCAAATACCAGCGCCCTTTAGCGTTCCAAGTACAGTATTTTATTCTATTTGAAATACAATTATGTTATAATCATCCTGACATTATAAAAAAAAAAAAATGATTTGGCCATCTAAATGGTTTCACGTTTGAAAAAAAACTACCCCTGCCTATTATTTATTGCTTTAATAAAAAGGGACTTACAATTTAGAAGAATATTTCATTTTAATTTAGAATGAAACTGCTGCTGAGCTTCTTTTTAATCGCTAGGTATTTGCCAGTAATTGTTACACTTGACAATTTTACATGAACTGCCACTAATATGAAATAGCTAAATCACTGTTCAAAATGCACAGCATAACCTTACTGGAGTTTCTTGCTATGTTTTAGTTTAATAACATGCCTCCCATTTTAGTGGCCTGTAAAAAGATAAATACTTATAAATGATAAATGTTGCCAGTGCAAAAGACAATTCACGGATAATCAAAAGAATATATTTACATTTTATACAGCACTATTTCACACAGTCATGATAATCCCTTTTCTTTAAAAAAAAAAACGGGATTGTGTCATGTGCATCATTTAATTAAAGGATTCTCTTTTATATGTTGCCCTGTTGAAACAATTAGCATGTATACTACTGACATCATACTGACAAAGCTCTACTAAAGTCTGCTTTATTTATCCACACCGCAGGGATGCAGTAGCTAGTGTGAGTCCTAACTATTGGATCATGCCTCAAGCCTATCCTGGAGGGACCTCCCTTTTGGGGGGTGAAGTCTCCATACCCCTCTAATACTTGGTCTCTCTTTTTGATGCGCTGTACCAATTGTGTCACATTGCGTTGTAGTTTTGCCATGTGTACAACCAAAATCAAACCTATAAAGGGATTTTTTTCCCTCACAGAAAAACCGGCAACCACACAAACTGCAACCCTGTCTGAAGGTGTGGTTATAGAGCTTTTAATCTCATCTCTCCGACGGGGGTCATGATTCGGAACAGCAGTGCGAACACTGCTCATTACATTAGAAAAAATAAATGGTTTTCTTGAAATCAGCAAGGTCTGCAGGAGTTTGGAGTATAGAGACGTCTCCAGCTGTAACAAACAGGCTGTAACAAAGTACAACAGGAGCTGGGGGCTCAGAGAGTTGAACATTCACACCTGGCCTGAACGGATCGTTTACAGTGTGACAAGCACTGTCCTGTGGAGAGGTCAGCGAGGCCTTCATTCAAATCAGGCCACTACAAGCAGCCAGTGCATCATTCTGGCTAAAGAGGACAATATTTTTTAATTATTTTATCCCACACTTGTAAACCTTTTTGTGTAGGGATTCTAATGCATCACACTTGTGTCTTGAATAAATACATAACAGTGATTGCCCTTAAGAACATTATGTTAATAACTTCAAAACATACAATCAAAATATGTAAGGTAAAAGTTCAAATAAGAACAGTGGGGGGCTGAAGCCAACTGTACCTCCACAGGTGAGTAAGGTGTTGTTCCGATTATTTGGAGATTTTGTCATCTGTCCTGGAACGCCACAGCTTAAAGTGTAACTGTTTTCAGAGTCTGAGGAGAGAGGAGAGGAGAGCCATACACTAAGTGAGGGTGTGAAGTACAGCGTTAAAGCTTATAAATCTGACTTTAGCCTAACATTTTGTCAAGGTTTAACTCAGAATTGAGACTTGAAGTTGAAAATGAAATAATTTCTTATTAGAATTAAAAAAATTAAAAAATGAATTACTGTAACTCAGATTTACAATATAACCCTTAGACTAATCACTAGGAAATATGTTGATTAATACTGGGTTGCAGGTAAGATCAGCTATTTTAAGCTCCACTTATTTATTTATTTATTTGTTTGTTTGTTTTTTCACATGGAAATTATTGTTTTTTTTTTTGTTTGTTTTTTGTTTTTTTTTAATTAGACCACCAGGTGTCAGTAGAAGCTAAGCTATTCAAACAGCCAGCACCTAGACAGGTGGAAAGTTAAAAGTGTTACTAAACATTACTCTCCCTAGCTTTCTGATTTGTTGTACATATTAAATATTTTTTTCAACATAATCGTGATTGTTTTCATATTTTATTAACATATCTTTGGTCATAAATCAGTTTTGACCAGTTATTTTGGTTTCACATCATGTTATGCATAAGGTCTTCCTGTCAAAATGTCTGCTGAATTCACAACATCAGCTGCTTCAATCCAACCTGTTCAATCAAAACATTTCATGCTGAATTTTGGGAGAGGAATCGAGAAGCAATGAAATGTTTGAACATGTTAGTTGAAAGCTGTTGTGAATTCAGAAGACATTTTGACAGGAAGACCTGATGCATTACTGTTGAGATGATTTATGGCATGGGATATGTTAATACAAATATAAAAACTATCACGATTATGTTGAAAAAAGATTTTGCAGGAATACATAAGAACATAAGAACATAAGAAAGTTTACAAACGAGAGGAGGCCATTCGGCCCATCTTGCTCGTTTGGTTGTTAGTAGCTTATTGATCCCAAAATCTCATCAAGCAGCTTCTTGAAGGATCCCAGGGTGTCAGCTTCAACAACATTACTGGGGAGTTGATTCCAGACCCTCACAATTCTCTGTGTAAAAAAGTGTCTCCTATTTTCTGTTCTGAATGCCCCTTTTTCTAAACTCCATTTGTGACCCCTGGTCCTTGTTTCTTTTTTCAGGCTGAAAAAGTCCCTTGCGTCGACACTGTCAATACCTTTTAGAATTTTGAATGCTTGAATTAGGTCGCCACGTAGTCTTCTTTGTTCAAGACTGAACAGATTCAATTCTTTTAGCCTGTCTGCATATGACATGCCTTTTAAGCCCGGAATAATTCTGGTCGCTCTTCTTTGCACTCTTTCTAGAGCAGCAATATCTTTTTTATAGCGAGGTGACCAGAACTGTATTCAAGATGCTTACTAGATTGTACAGTTTTAACATTACTTCCCTTGATTTAAATTCAACACTTTTCACAATGTATCCGAGTATCTTGTTAGCCTTTTTTATAGCTTCCCCACATTGCCTAGATGAAGACATTTCTGAGTCAACAAAAACTCCTAGGTCTTTTTCATAGATTCCTTCTCCAATTTCAATATCTCCCATATGATATTTATAATGTACATTTTTATTTCCTGCGTGCAGTACCTTACACTTTTCTCTATTAAATGTCATTTGCCATGTATCTGCCCAGTTCTGAATCTTGTCTAGATCATTTTGAATGACCTTTGCTGCTGCAACAGTGTTTGCCACTCCTCCTACTTTTGTGTCGTCTGCAAATTTAACAAGTTTGCTTACTATACCAGAATCTAAATCATTAATGTAGATTAGGAATAGCAGAGGACCTAATACTGATCCCTGTGGTACACCGCTGGTTACCACACTCCATTCTGAGGTTTTTCCTCTAATCAGTACTTTCTGTTTTCTACATGTTAACCACTCCCTAATCCATGTACATGTGTTTCCTTGAATCCCAACTGCGTTCAGTTTGAGAATTAATCTTTTGTGCGGGACTTTGTCAAAAGCTTTCTGGAAATCTAAATAAACCATGTCATATGCTTTGCAATTATCCATTATCGATGTTGCATCCTCAAAAAAATCAAGCAAGTTAGTTAGGCACGATCTCCCTTTCCTAAAACCATGTTGACTGTCTCCCAGTACCCTGTTACCATATAGGTAATTACCATATAGGTAACATACATCAAAGCAGGAAAGTAAGGAAAGTAGCACAGGTTTTAAATCCTACAGCCTATTCAGTAACACTAAGTCTGCTTACATCTCAGTTGTCAGTAAAGTGTCTTAAAAGGATTGCCTGCTAGCTAAAGCACTAAACCTCAGTGTGCTGGTGACCCTCTAAACTCAAGGGGTGCCCAACCTTGACTACTGTCATCCTGCCACATTGCTAACCCATGCTTTGCCATGCTTTCTCTATGCTTTATTACACTTTGATATGTTTTTACTATAGAAGCTTTTCTAAGGCTGGTGGTTGCAGATTGTTACAACATGATAGTTATATGAATACCATATAACTTTTTTTTAAAAAACAACAACTACAGTTTAACCAGGGCCATTACAGCATTATGGAATGCCTTTCAATTCAATCTGAATGCAGCCACTTCTAAAATAATTAAACGCTTTGAGGCTGATCAGATTCATCATGACATGAACACATGCAAGTAAAATTGATCTTGTTCAGGTCATTTTAACATTTCAACAGCACCTATCTACGGTTACAGAAGCCGGTACTGACCTGCAACAAACAGTGCGTTGGATGGGCAGGACAATGAACAGCTCTCCACTCCTCCAGTCTTGGCACAGATGAGCTGTGCCTTGGGGACAGGCTTGGCGCCCGGGAGACATTGCATCACCTCTGAGAAAGAGTGAGGGTTACATAACCAAGAAGATGTGACCAGATCAGTTTTGTACTGTAGGCCTTCTGAATAAAGCAGGGTGGCAGTGATTCTAGGAATGATGTGCTGAGATAACGCACAGGTTTAAAATGCTAAGGAGAGGTTGGCTTTTATAAAGTGCATAAAGTGTTATTTGGAAACTAAAAAGTAGAAATAAATATAGTAATAATGTCCTGTTTCTCATTCCAACCTTAATATATTGTTACATTCAAACTATTGCTGATATACATTATGACTAATTGGGATGTATTGTACAATCCCCCTACTGGCACTTCCCTCTTAAATACTTCAAAGTATCCAACCTCTACAGCTGGAGTAGCATTGAAAGAGACTGGACTTCCTCCCACTAGGAAGTCTTTAAGACTGTTCTTTCCAAAGGTCTATTTGCTGTTGTATTTTGATGTTAGCACAACCATAAAGGGAGGCCAAGGAAATCCGTGGGAGAGCTTAAAATTGCATTGGGATTGTATTTACCATTTTCAAACTGAAACACAAATAGTACTTTCAGATGTATGTGGTACATACCACAAAAACAAAAACTACTACTGTACAAACAGGAAAACATGTTTAACTAAAAGGCTGTGTTCAAAAGAGACAAAATACTTACCAAGACAATCCTTCTTGTTCCAGTGTAGCTTCACCCCAGACGGGCAGAGACATTCGTAGCTACCCACTGTGTTTACACACCCATGCTCACAACTGCCATTATTAATACTGCATTCATCAATATCTGAAAAAACATTGATACAACCACCTTCACAACTGCTTAACCAACAGACATGTAATCACCTGTTCATTACACGTACACAGCAGCACTGTTAGAGCAACACTGGGACATATATACACTATACCTAATAAAGACTATTGGATGAGAAGGTTGTAGGGGCTGTTTCATTGGACATTGTTATATCACACATAAGAAAATTCAACTGAGAGTAAGTGGTTTTCCTAAAAATATACCCATTTGACAACCTTTGCTCCAACCTTACACTGAAATGCATTTCTAAAATTGGTACTAAATTGGTTTATATAAATAACACCCAACCCTAATAGTGATAATATTCTTGTACACCTTGGCAAAGTGAACTCTCTCATAGTCTACAGACTTTGGTTTGGTACAACAGTGATTAAAACAGGGCCATTATATGTGAAATGTGTTTGGCAATTCTACTTATACCCCTTGAGCAGTTATTTTTTATTAGACAACTATAGAAAAGATCTTTCTAAGATGGCAGTAAAATAGTAAGAAAAATGACTAGAATAAATAATGCCCTCGTTCTGGCAATACTTTGCTACTAAGAAAACAGAATGAATCCAGTCATGCTGTGTTGCAATCAAAAGTTAGTACTTTACATACCATGGTGGTTTGTGAAGTCACTAATTAGTTGTCCTTAAGGCATTACCTGTTTAGTCTATTGCTATGGGAGTTCTAATCAAGAATATGCACATTGTTATTCAGTTAGGCAGAACACTGGAATCAATTGCTGCAAACGCTTCAGCCCAAGATGTCACAACTCCAGTTCTAGCTTCAAAGCATTTGACAGTTAAATGTTTGTTTCATCGCAGACAAAGGCTATAACCCTATTCAGACTTACTGGAGTGTGCTGAGTAAGTGCTACAGATGATTTAAAAAAAAAAAAAAAAAAAAAGCTCAACCCAGCCGCCATGGTGCTTTGCTTTCCAATAAAAGATACAGTATCCGCACACAGTTCTTCCTCACAGTTTCTTAAAACATTAGGGCTATTCCAGATTTTTTCTGTGTGTGTGTTTGCTGCATTCTACTGATCAGTTTGTGCATTAGCATAGACTCAACACCAGAAGTGGTTTTGCCATTAGTTTGATATAAAGGCTTATCGGTGAAACAAGCTAACCATTGATAAGTGACACACAAGAATGTGCTACTGTTTTTCCAAAGAAATGCAATACTTAATTCAGCAAAGAAATAACACTGTTAAGGCACAAATTTGGATGAGACATTTATAGACCACACTTTATATTTTGCATTGGCTAGCCAAAGCAGACTCAGGAGTGGTTTTGTTAGCAGAAGGGTGCAAGCTAGCATTCTTTATATAGTTAATGCAGACATATGCACAAAAAACTATGAATTGCACAACTGGAGAATGTGGTCTGGTATTATTACAATTTATTCTCAATGTTATTTTAAAGCACTGTCAAATAATGCAAGAAATCCTCATACACTGGCCTCAATATATTTCTTTTTCCAATACCCACCTCCACAGTGCGTCTGTCCATAGAGCGTGTAACCTTTGTGACACAGGCATTCAAAACTCCCTGGGTAGTTAATACACGTATGGTCACATGTTCTTTCGAAAGAGCACTCATCAATATCTGGAAGAGAAATGAACAAATTCAAGATGACAAGACAAGACACAAGGACATATTATTTTCTCTCTGAGTCCAGGTACACTTTAATACAATATTGACTGAATTGATTTTAGGGGACAAGGGGTGGCATTAAATTGCTTCAGTTGAGTCACAACATTGTGTTGGTAGTCTCAGCTAGCATGGGGTCCTCAGGTCAAGATTAAGATGTGCTTGGAGATATGTGAGTGGACACTCTAACGGTGCCTTACAGTAGCCAGCACCGTTGGGCTGTAATCATATAGCATTACCATGCTAGTAATCATGTTTGTTTTCCTAATTTTATTTTTATATTTAAGAGTTTTAGCTTTAGGTTGAACCATTTTTCATGTATACTGGAAACTCCAACTCCAAATAAAAATGTTGCCGTCTTCATGTGTAAAATACTGTATAGTTTATTTTAATTTATTTTTAGCATCTTTCAATCAAACAATATAGTGCCCCACATCTTTCTAAACTCAATTGCAATGCCGTGTCAGTAGAAGGATCTGCTAGGCTTTACACTAACTCCTTTATAATTATAATTATTTAATCTGTGCAGCCAATGCAGACCCAAGACGCCTTTGATGCTCAAGATATTTCACCCAAACTGTCTAAACTAGCTAGGACTCTAATTATAATCAGTAAATAGTATACAACTGTCACCAGCATCTGCGATCAGTGCCTGAAAAGCCCTTGACATGAAATGGTTAATCTGCCCATCTGTGGTTTCAACTGCTGGAGGTGAACAGAAAGAAATATGACAGCTTAGTCCCGTGAGGCACCACACCACCCCCCTAGCCCACACATGAAGACTCTTTTATAAACTCCAGACGTGGTGATCAACTATGTTTAACTGGAGTGATGGTAGTGTCCACAGTTTTAATCTTCAAATTACAGTTAGGGGCCTTGAACATCTTAGCCTGTTTTTTTAATGCCTGTGTACCGCATTAAACTCAGTTAACGCAGGCAGGCGCATAACAAAGGGCAAGGCAATCCATACACAGGTTGAGGAGGGGTGCGAACCCGGGACCTCTCGCACTAAAGCATAGCACCAATACTGCTGTACAAAAGAGCCGGCTCCTTTACAAGGAGCGTATATCGGGTTTATGTCTTCGTGTGTGATTAAGTCACAAATCAGCCTTGCTGCTGCCTTCCCCCATGCAGGCTACACCTGGATAAATAAAATATGAATCAAACAGAAATAACAACTTATTTTCACTTCACTAGCGGACCATTGTCTGGTTTAATACAATATTTTTGCTCACTTATGTTTGGAATTCTAAGTAAAGGAATTCATATGCAGTACAGAGGAGGCAGTACGGAGTCTATCTGACAGGTGAGCTGGGTGGTGCAGAGAAGTGCATTCTTTATACACAGTGTTTTGTAAAGTCTCATCTTAGTAAAAATGTAGATCACATTTTACTTCCCTCTTAAAATATCTGTATTTTGTATTCTGTGAACATCATTTTTTTATAAATAGTGTTTTTAAATGATACACAGTATGCGTAACAATAGAATGCATTAAAATAACTCAAGGAAATTTAGTGGCATGAGTGGTATAAAATGTTCTCCATCTATAACCTTTTAGTTTAGAGCATCGCCGCCTTCTCACTGGGGCTAATAGTAGGGGTCTGTTTTATTTACTTTAATGAAATCAGCTATGTGGGTCTCCTGTAAATGAATGCATAATGATCTGGTTCTTGTAAGACATAATTATGTGAAATACAATTAAACCTAATTTTCTTTCTCCCCCTGCAAGCTCCATTTCAAACCTAAAAAGGCTGATTGTCTTGTTTTTTAATTACAAGCACATTTACTTATGGGCGAAGAGCTTAAATCTAAGGGGTGGAAAGTTTAGGTTCAAAACCTGTACCTTTCTTCATCATCATCGTTTGTGCTTTTGGGGATAACTTATTGAGGATTTCTGTAATCTGCATGCCTCACAATCTCCAACAAGACTGCACCAGAATCATTCTTAACAGGTGGCACAGTGACTTTCATGTATGGAGGTCTGTGTTTCAGTTAAGGCCTCAGTAGATAGTAGGCCACATCACAAACTTGGCAAAATTTACTGTGTCATCTTAGGCCATATAAAAGCTGGGGCGGTATTTGAGAGCTTTTTGGTGAAAAAAAACACCTAGTACATTTCTAAATACAACTCCTTTCCTGTCCTGTTGACTTGTCAAGTGGAGTGATCAGAGTTGGCACAGGAAACTAAAATGCAATCACAACCCCACGCATACTTTAGGGCTTTCTTCTTTGTGCATCATTGCCTTTATAAAGTTATCATCAACGGGACCATCCTAATAATGCTGTAATGATTTGCCAAGGATGAGATAATAAGTGGTCATCTTTATCATACCTCTAATTTGAAGTTCAGCACAGTAAGAGGGCTTTACCTACATCACACACTTTCACCAGCATACTGATTCACTAGCAATGGGTTCAAAGCTCTCACAAATCATTTGATTTATTTCTAAATATAGTAGTTATGGGCAATTTCATCCCCCACACACACGATGCTGGCTACATCAAACAGAATGGCCTAATAACACAGTGACACCTAACTGGCACACACTGGAACTGAAATATCCGTGGGTTTAATCCTTGTTGGTGATCTCTGCATTAACCCGTAAAGGATACTTTTCAGTAATTTGTTTACAGGTGGCAGCTGTCTTTTCCATCATGACATTAAGCCAACAAGCCTGTGAAACTGAGAGGAGGAAACAATCAATGTCTTACCCACATTTACAAGACATTTTCTTTTAGAAATAAATTGCATGTTGAATAAAAAAAAAAAAGTTTGAAAATGGTAGTCATCTTATCTTCTTATAAGCATAATTCAAATGAATTTTGTAAACTCCCAGGTATAGTGAATTGATATACATGGAAATGGATCTAATATTGACAGTTTAAATAGTAAGTAAAGGCCAGTATGTTAAGAAAATCGAACATTCAGCAGTTTAGGTGTTTATAATGTGTAATCTGTGTAAAAATCTGAAAAAAACTTGAAGAAGGTTTTTATTTTAAACATTATAATGCCAGCATAATTTAGATCCATTGCTCTTTAGTAAAATTTAACTATTGAAAAATAATATAAATAAAACCTTCAAACCTGCAGCACCTTGTTAATCACCTGCCTTGTGCATTACTACTCCCTGAAATGAACACTGTCTACTGCGGGTCATGTTTCACAGATTCAACAGCTGGTAGCAGTTTATAACTTTAAATCTTTCAACCCCAGGATGCCTGTCACATATATTGATTTATTTTGATGTTTGAGGTTTCAATTTGAGACTATATCTAAGCCACCTGCACCCTGATTTACTAAGACTTAAAGGGTTCAGTTTAATAAACTATATTATATATATATATGTATGTGGAAGAGCGACCCTAATCTTTGGGAGTTGATACCTTTAATAAACTATATTATATATATATATGTATGTGGAAGAGCGACCCTAATCTTTGGGAGTTGATACCTACGGATACCTACAAATATTATTGTTATACAAATGTTATGATAACAAATATTCACAAAATATATAATTTAAAATATATAATATATATCATATCTATATATTTACTATATATATATATATATATATATATATATATATATATATATATACAGTGCCTTGCAAAAGTATTCAGACCCCTGACCAATTCTCTCATATTACTGAATTACAAATGGTACATTGAAATTTCGTTCTGTTCGATATTTTATTTTAAAACACTTAAACTCAAAATCAATTATTGTAAGGTGACATTGGTTTTATGTTGGGAAATATTTTTAAGAAAAATAAAAAACTGAAATATCTTGCTTGCATAAGTATTCAACCCCTGTACTGTGGAAGCTCCCAGTTTGCACCAATGAAAGAAATTGCCTTAACAAGGACACAATTACCTTACCATTGGCCTCCACCTGTGAACCATTACAGTTGCTGTCACATTTTCTGGATAAAAACCCCACTGTTGAAGGATCATTGGTAAGGCTGTGTATCTGAAGGAAAATGAAGACCAAAGAGCATTCTACAGAAGTTAGAGATAAAGTAATACAAATGCATATATTAGGGAAAGGGTACAAAATAATATCCAAGTGTTTGGATATCCCAGTGAGCACAGTTGGATCAATAATCAAGAAGTGGAAGCTGCATCACACCACCCAGGCACTGCCAAGAAAAGGCCGTCCCTCAAAACAGCGCTCAAACAAGAAGGAGTCTTGTGAGAAAAGCCACAGAGAGGCCAACAATCACTTTGAAGGAGCTACAGAGTTCAGTGGCTGGGAGTGGAGTAATGGTGCACCAGTCAACCATATCAAGAGCTCTGCATAACACTGGCCTGTATGGGAGGGTGGCAAGAAAGAAGCCGTTTCTCAAAAAGTACCATCTGGAAGCACGTCTGGAGTTTGCCAGAAAGTATGAGAGTGACCCAGCTGCAATGTGGGAAAAGGTTTTGTGGTCAGATGAGACCAAGATAGAGCTTTTTGGCCAAAACTCAAAGCAATATGTGTGGCGCAAACCTAACACTGCCCATGCCTCAAGACACACCATCCCTACAGTGAAGTATGGTGGTGGAAGCATCAGGCTGTGTGGATACTTCTCATCAGCAGGGACTGGGCATCTTGTTACAATTTAAGGAAGAACGGATGGGGAAAAAATACAGGAAAATACTGCAAGAGAATCTGCTTCAGTCCACTAAAAATCTGAAGCTTCGGAGGAAATTCACCTTTCAGCAGGACAATGATCCCAAGCACAAGGCCAAAGCAACATTGGAGTGGCTCAAGAACAAAAAGGTGAATGTCCTACAGTGGCCCAGTCAAAGTCCTGATCTCAATCCCATTGAGAATCTGTGGCACTATTTGAAAATTGCAGTCCACAAGCGTCGTCCAACCAACTTGAACAACCTGGAGCAAATCTGCCAAGAAGAATGGGCCAAAATCACTCCGACACTGTGTGCAAAGCTGGTACATACTTACCCCAAAAGACTTAAAGCTGTTATTGCAGTGAAAGGTGGCTCTACCAAATACTGTCAGTGTCCCCAGGTCTCTGTCCTTGGACCCTTGCAACTGTCTATTAACATTGCCTGTTCAAATTAATTACCCTTGTGTATAATTTTCTCCATAGCCTTCCACCAATTTATCTGGTTGCACTTACGCTCCCAATCCCTATTGTCCCTCTCTGTCCTACCCTCGCCCTGAGCCCAATCCCGTTTCCGTTCCCTTTCCCCTCTTGCTCCCCTTCATTGGAATAGACTTCCACTTATCATAAAACTGTCAGCCACATTATGTAGTTTTCACACCTCCCTTAAAACGCATCTCTTCTCCCTAGCCCATCCTACTAATACTCCTGGCCCCTGACCTCCTGTTCTGACCCTGCTTCCCTGACCCTGACCTAGCTTCTGATTCTCTACCTTCATATAAGCAACTAATCTGTCTCCACACCCAAGCCCAATACACCTACATTCTTTTTTTTACCCATATTTCTTAACTGTACCATTTAGTTTAAACTTGTAAAGTGTCTTGGCTAAAGGCACTATAAAAATGTTAGTAAATAAATATCGGCGTATGTAAGTAATGCACACATGAATTACATATTTTTAGATACATTTTAATGCTATGGATTTATATTTCACTTATAGTTTACTAAATATTATTTGTGTTTACTGAAGAATAAAAACATTGAGAAAATGCTGCAGTCATTAACTACTTAAAACAAAACTTTAAAAGAAAATACTGTATATCCTGAAGTAGTACTGTATACTATGTTGATAATGAAACCCTAATAAACGGAGGGGGTGTGAAGGTCCATTGAATACAGATGTTCTGTATCTTGCTGTGAATCTGGAGCTGACAAATGGTTATTTGGACAAAGAGCGAGCCCTTAGGAAATTGTAATTATTGGTGGTAATTAGACCCGTGCAGAAAATCTAATTATTTCCAATTAAACAGATACTAATTCGAGGAAATTGGAAGTAAGTTCATACATTTAGGAGCTGTCATAGGAAATTAATAAAATGATCTTTAATGCATCAATTAACTGCAGACAAATAACACCGCTCCACTTCTGAATAGCATGAGGGGTCTTGAAAGCAGCTTCCAGTAAACCAGAAACATGCCTATAAAGATAGGGACTAACAGAATACATTTTTTAAAGTGACCACAAGTCAGTGGCCAGTAACATTGGTGGAGTTTACAGTGGCTCTCAATAGTATTCACCCCCCCTTGGACTTTTCCACATTTTATTGTGTTACAACATGGAATTAAAACTGATTTAATTAGGAGTTTTTGCCACTGATCAACACAAAAAAGTCCATAATGTCAAAGTGAAATATAAAATCTACAAATTGTTCTAAATTAATTACAAATATAAAACAGAAAATAATTGATTGCGTAAGTATTCACCCCCTTTGCGATGACAAACCTAAATAAGCTCTGGTGCAACCAGCTGTCTTTAGAAGTCACATAATTAGTTGAATGGAGTCCCCCTGTGTGCAATTAAGGTGTTTCACATGATTTCAGGTTAAACATACCTGTCTCTGGGAGGTCCCACAGTTGGTTAGTACATTAACAAAGGCAGATCTAATTTACTGATTTTAAATACAAATTTGTACTTTTGTTTGTTTTGCATACCGTATCCTTGTTAACCAGTGCATATAAAAAAAGACTGTAATAATACTTTGGCATTATACTTGAGGGTGTACAATACAATGTAATAAAACAAAACTGTTACTTGGTTCCCACTGACACACAACGTGTTAACAAAGTTGCTGGAATGTTTAAATAGAGTTACGATGTTGCTATAAGCCTGTGTGTTAGCGGCTTCTCGATAAGCACCGGTCTCCAATAAGCGCGGGGCCTGCTGGCACATATTGTAAATAAACGGCAGAGGTGGTGTTTATTTAGTTTTATGGTAATATGAAGCTACTTTTCAGTTAATTGGGAACTGGCCTGCCTGTATATCTAAAGGAATAGCTACGAGTTGTCTGACCACTAACACTGGTTGGGAGCACACAGGGTTTAGCAGAGAAGTCACACAGCTCTGATGAATGGTCTAATAACATACTGTATTGTATCCGATTATACAGAACTCCAGCTCAGAGTTAGTGTGCAGGTTACTAGGACATATGCTGCCGACTGAGGACATCTTTGGATTTCTGGCTAATGGGTATGTTAACAATCACAGAGCTACATAATATTTGGACATGACTAATGTATTCAAGGATGAATTTTTCAATTCAGAAAAAGTCAAATCAAGAAATTTCTTTTTTTTTTTTTTTTTAAACAGCAAACTGTTTTTGTTATAACATTGTTTCAGATTAGTACAATATAAAATACACTTATAATATTGAGTGTATCGTTTTATTATTTTTCTATTTTAAATTATGATTTTAATGTGTGAAAGAATGGGGGGGGGGGGTGAAAAAACAAATCAGTTAAAAATAATAACCTGAAAAGTCTTCATTAGATAAGTATTCACCCCCTTTGCTATGACACTCCTAAATAAGCTCAGGTGCAACCAATTGCCTTCAGAATTCACATAATATATTAAATGGAGTCCATCTGTGTGCAATAAAAGTGGATCACATGATTTCAGATTAAATACACCTGTCTCTGTAAGGTCCCATAGTTGGGTAGTGCATTCAAAGCAAAGATACTACCATGAAGACCAAGGAGCTTTCAAAACAACTCCAGGATAAAGTTGTGGAAAGGCACAAATCAGGGGAGTTATAAAAAGATTTCAAAGGCATTGAATATCCCTTGGAGCACAGTCAAGTCAATCATTAAGGCATGGAAGGTATACGGCACCACCCAGAATCTGCTTAGAGCAGGCCGTCCTCCCAAACTGAGCAGCCGGGTAAGAAGGTCATTGGTCAGAGAAGCCATCAAGAGGCCAATGACAACTCTCAGTGTTCCATGGCTGAGATTGGAGAAACTGTCCATGTGTCAACGATAGCTGATGTACTCCACAAATCTGGCCTGTCTGGAAGATTAGCAATAAGGAAGCCATTTCTGAAAAAGCCCATGTAAAATCCTGCTTGGAATTTGCAAAAAGGCATGTGGGAGACTCTGAAAAGAGGTGGCAAAAGATTCTATTTGGCCTCAATGCAAGGCGTTATGTCTGGCGCAAACCCAACACAGCACACCACCCAAGTAACACCATCCCTACTGTGAAGCATGGTGGTGGCACATCATACTATGGGAATGCTTTTTATTGGCTTGTCAGGGTTGAGAGAAAAATGGATAGAGCTAAATAAAGGCAAATCATTGAGGAAAACCTGCTTCAGTCTGCAAAAGACTTAAGATGGGACAAAGATTCACCTTTCAGCAGGACAATGACTCCAAACACACAGCCAAAGTGACACTGGAGTGACTTAAAAACAAGAAAGTGAATGTCCTACAGCACCCCAGTCAAAGCCCGCACTTGAATCTATGGCAAGACTTGAAGATTGCTGTCCAACATTGATCCCCATCCAACTTGACAGAGCTTGAACAATTTTGCTAAGAAGTATAGGCAAATATTGCACGATACAGACGTGCAAACCTGGTAGAGACTTACCCCAAAAGACTCACAACTGTAATTGCTGACAAAGGTGATTCTACCAAATATTGTCTCAGGGGGGTGAATACTTATCTAACCAAGACATTTCAGGGTTTTTTTATTTTTCATTAACTGTTGTTTCACAATAAAAATTCTCTTAACTCTTCAAAGTGTTGAGTAGGTTGTGTAAATCAAAGGAAAAATCCCATTTAAATGCATCAAGATTTCAGGTTGTAATACAACAAACCGTGAAAACATCCAAGGGGGGTGAATACTTACTTAGGCACTGTAACCGACTCATTAGGTCAGAACACCATCTAGAGAACTGGTCCTCATTATGTTCTTTTAAAATGGGTTTAACTTATAGTAGTACAGCACAAAAATGCCAATACAGTATATACACAAAACAAATGAATTGTTCAATAAAACCCAGTTACATACTTTGTTTTAATTTAATGTTGCTTTGCAATTTATCTGACCTGATTCTCCAATTTCTGTCTGTTCTCTTGTTATTATTTATTTGTCCTGAACTGGATGGTGTAAGATAAACACAAACCACACCCTCTATAATTTACAGAGTGAGTCAACTATTAGATATGAAAGCTGCCAAAATCACTTCTACACATAATGGCATGCTAGATAGGAAGACGAGTAGCAGGCTAGGTGGCACTGCTTTCCTGGATTAGAGCAGGAACTGAGGGCTGGTTGAGATGGCTCTCGGCCCTGTGTGACGGGGTACACCCCCGCCCCTTTGTGTATATGTATTATTTTGTATTTGTACTGTATTATTTAGAACGTATTGTTTAGTTATTATTTATTGATGTTTTGTTTGCTAGAAAATACTCGTGTAGAATGTCTGTCTTCACACTGGATAATTGATTGCCAGTTTGAGGACAGCCACATCAAATAAAAACCCGCAGGGGAGCGTGTTCAGGGAAAAAGAACGGGAGAAAGACGGAGCTGAGAATCAAAATTAAAAGAAAACAATTGCAATAGTTCAGAGCGATACTTGTTGCAGGTCTGTGTATGACTTTGTTTTGGCCAATGTGCCATTTATTTTGAGTTTTATTTTGTTAAAACCTTTTGTTTATTTTAATTAAAATGCGCCCCAGAGCTTCATACCCCATTGCTGTCTGTGTGTTTATTCCAGGGGTGGCAAAAACTGGTCCTGGAGGGCCAGTGTCCCTCCTGGCTTTTGTTACAACTGTGCCCTAAATTACTTAATTAGACCAATCAAGCCCTTATTAGAAGCTTAATTGGTCCAATTAATCAATTCAGTGTACAGTTTGAACAAAAACTAGGAGGGCACGAGTCTAATTTCTTCCAGATCTGATGTAAATAGTGGAATAGTGTGCCTGCAGAAAAATAAGCTGAATAGGTTGTAGTTAAAATAGAATGTCAAGTGAGATCACTCTGACCACATAAAACCAGGGTACTAATTACTTAAAAAAGAAATACCTGCACTATATAAAGCTGGTAAAATAACTTAAGTACCGCAGGTACACAATAAGCCCATTTCTTTTCTATAGTAATTAAAAAACAAAATTGCTGGTGACCAAAGGTTTTATATTTTTGTGATGATTGATGTGGATTGTAAAATAAAACTGTTATGCAGCTTATCTAGGGTTTCTCACATAACAAGTTTTCTAATGTATTGTTATGTGCCATGTTATTTGTGTTCTCTTGCTTTTCACATGGCAGCACAAGTCTTTTGTACACCACTACAAAAGAAAAAAACTGCCCATTATAAATAAACACACAGGTGCAAACCTGTAGCTATACAAAAATGTGAAGTGTGTTTGCCTAACATGGTAAATCATGCCAATGTAAGCACTCCAGTAATAAAGCACATTGATCTATAAATACCCTGTGGGTACGGTTTCAGGATTTGGGGGAAATCTGTTTTATAACAAGCTGACATTTTGCATTTTTCATTCTCCAAACATTTTTTTTAAACCAATCCAACAAGTCTATCACAAGTTACAGCATAAGACTCAAATGCTTTCATATTGTAGAGACAAACAGGCATATAAACATCGAAAATAGTGTGTGCGAGCAAGCAAGTCATTCGTGGATACCTAACTTTATACAGTACAGTACTGTAAAGGATCTGAACTCAATGCAATTATATAACTGAATAACAAACTTTGATGAATATGAACTGTGTAGGACACATTCTTTAAACAGCCTTGTCTTAACAAGAGAAAGGAGGCTTAAAAGGCAGTTGCTGGCTATCATTACATACCATGGTAGGCAGGCTCAGCCGCAGGACGTGTTTGTGGCGGTAGGGATGTGGTGAAAGCAGAAACCACAACTAGAGATCGGAGGCGGAACAGTCATATGTCTTTCAAGCAGCAGGGCACATGCAGGAGGTTCAAGAAACATAAACCAGAGGACAGATTGTGCGAAGCTACACAAGTCATTGGATGCTAGGTTTAATTGCAGTGATGTTTAACAAACTGTAATGAAAAAATGCTTGGGTCATCTGTGACAGCCAATACACAGTTCCCAATTAGATATGCAGCTCTTATTTAGAGGTTCCAACAGCATGGTTTCTTAGCCTAATATGGACCACATCTTAGGAACAGTGTGCCCACTCTGAACATCCAGTTCAGATATATATTTTAGACATGTTTATCACAGGTACATTCTTAGGTGGGTTGTTGTTGTTTTGTTTTTTTTTGTTTGTTTTATGAAGAACATTTACCTTTTTTATGCAAATCATGGAGAAAACAAAGTAAAAATCTTTTCCTTTCAAATTTATAACAGCTTTACAGAGCAAGTCCACAGAATGCATATTATTTTACATGTTGGAAAATCTGAGAAGAAAGCTTGATGTAGTCCATTAAAAAATCTAAAAGGAAAGACTGGGAAGTCTGCCCCTTCTTTGTAAATCAACGCATGCTCTACATGGCTGGCCTTTTGTTAGTATGCAAAGTTATTACTTGTTAACACAAATTCCTGGCAGCCTGCGATGACACATACTTGTGTAGCAAGTTTTTCTTAGAAAGATGTTTGGCGTCTTAATAATGAATGCGGCAAGCACTGTAACATTAGTCCCTTGTTGCTAGTATCAAATAAAAAAAGACGAATTCTTGACTATATTAAATCTATTTGCATCTATCAAGATTTCTTCAAGCCAAATGAGCCCCACTCCCCGTTAGATTCCTCTCCATAAAAAAATAGTTGGATATGTGAGCATTTCATTTTTGGAGTCAGCACAATCAAGGCTGTTCAGTAAAATTGTATTTTACTTTAATTCCCCCAGGGTTTGTGGACGCTGCTGGATTGACTGATTTGTAGACCCATATGTTTATTAAACCAGAAAGATGAGGCATTGGCCTGTACCCTGGAGAGTGACAACTTTTTGGGGGCTTTAACATATCCACCCCCACTTATAGATTTCCATGATCATTTTGCAGTTTTCCTAAGCTGTTCCTGTGATTATACTATACATTTATCTGAGTTTATCACAGTTTACCATGGGTTTTTTAATATGCTGTACTTTACCTCTCTTGGATTCACATTGTTTTACCATGCTTTCACTATGATTTACTACACTTTGCCATTCTTTTAATACAGTAAACTTTTATAAGGGGCAAACGGAACACATCATCATCAAGCTAACTTCCTTCACATGATGATGGATCAGATCTTTGAATATGTGCTGATGAAACGTAACATGTAATGCTGACAGTTGGTTTGTTAACTTTCCTTAGTAATGTTTCCAACACGTCTAATGCTGACCTGAAACCCCCTTCTCATTAGTCCTGAGATTGACAAGTGTGCCATATTGTACCTAATGGTGTGGTGTTATGATGTGGACTAATATGTACAGTAATCCATCGCACATCTGCCCATCATATATCCGTCCTAACTGTTTATCCACCACGATCACTCTCTTCAACAACGTTCATTTATTATTAAACAGAGAAGATTAGTTAAAATATTGTAGTTCCTACCAAAGTTTTCATACACTGTGATGTATTTGCTCCATGCGCTGCCATTGCTGGTAGTGTCACGTGAGCTATTCAGTGTGTTTATGTAAAACAAAACAGCATCTGTATCAATTTCAACCTCCGTCTCGATCTCCTGCCTCACTCAGCAGCGAATGCGCGCACCCACACGGCAGACGGCTACTCTGTCACAAGCATTTTAAACAAGGGATTTAGAGGACTTCCTGAATATAAGCTGAATCTTAAAACAATAATTGTGTGACTAATTGTTACAGCTGTGTATAATGGTAAATTTAAAACAGGATTCATTTATCCACCTTTTTACATATCCATCCTTACTCTGGTCCCATCGCAGTCAAATACACAATGGATTATTGTACTTGGAGTCAAGCTTCACCAAGGCCATCTGAGGTGAAAATCAGTCCACCCAGAACAGTACATTAAATGTTACCTTAGGAAGGCAGTCCACGGTTACTGTTAATTGGTGTCTGTGAAACCGGCCTTGTGACATTATATGTTAAAAAAGGAACTCATAAAGCATTAGCCATTTTACAGTGAAAGTCCATTTATCTATGTAGCCTCTTTTAGTATAATGTACTGTATGTGCTTCATTATGATTTTGCATACACTATTGCTGTCTCTGAAAGAACAGAACAAATGGTCTTACATAGACAAAACAAATGCCTGCATTGTTAGCAAAATAAGAACTGATAAAGTTTATGACGACATTTTCTTTTATTATTTAAATGTGAACTTTCCACTTGGCAGCTGTAATGTGACAGATCAGATCTCATAGTTATTGAGAAATAATTTAATTCAAATCAGTGCACAGAATTCTAGCTTTACACTACATAACGATAAGCAGGCCCCAGGAACATTGCCCGAGTAAGCTGAACCAGATCCGAGAAACAACTTCAGTAATTTTAAACCCTTGAACAGGCATTTCATGGTACCATTTTTTGAGTAATAGAGTGTAGGAGTGGCATATTTTTGTGTCTACATGTTGTAGCTCTCCTAACAGATCTACAGAGACAGAGCTGTGTGGCAGAGTATTATTAAATTGCATTGCACATTAGAAGTAAAGTTAACAGGTCAGCCCGGAGCTCAAAGAGTTAAACACTCCTGTGTTGTATCTTTTTACATATACATATCTATATATATATATATATATATATATATATATAATCTATATGATATATATATATATATATATATATATCTTTACTTTACTCGTTAAATACGAGCAATTTGGGCTGGAAAACCCACAGTGACTTAACTTCGTCAAGCGTACTTACTCACGGGCCAAAATTCCTCCATGGTGCTGTGAGAGACTGATCAATAACTACAGGAAGCGTTTGGTTGCAGTTATTGCTGCTAAAGGTGGTGTAACCAGTTATTGAGTCTAAGGGGGCGATTACTTTTTCACATGGGGCATTGGGTGCTGAATAACTTTCTTTAATAAATAAATGAAATAAGTATCAAAATGTTGTGTTATTTGTTCACTCAGGGTCCCTTTTATCTAATATTAGATTTTGGTTGAAGATCTGACAACATTCAGTGTCAAAAATATGCAAAAATGAAGAAGATCAGAAAGGGGCAAATACTTTTTCACGACACTGTATATATATATATATATATATATATATATATATATATATATATATATATATATATATATATATATATAAAATTTAGGTGTGGCAAATTATTTGACCAGTGACAGCACCAGAGACAATGTGTTGCTCCTTACTGAATATATTTGATATGACAGAACATTTTTTTTAAAGTTTATGTAGTTTTTAACAGTCCATATTCATAGTGTCTGTACAAAATATCTGAAGTTATAGTGAAACAGGAAGAAAAAGTCTAAATTAGTATAAAACCAGTGAAGGAAAGTTAGTGAATAAGGCTTAAAACTAAGGCTTAAAAAAAAGACTTAAATAATGAGGTTAAGTTTGACGAATAAGTGTTTTTGTTTGTAGAATTTGAATGTATTTGTTTATTTATACAATAGGATTTGCAAGAACTGTCTACATTACTGTCTTCAATGTTTATTTTTTATAGTGGTTACTTTGATAAATACTGTATGTCATCTTACCATCACACAAAGCCAACACTGCGAGTTATGGTATTTTGTTTTTTTGACTGGCTTATATTCGGAACATACTATGTAAACAGTATGGCCTGAATGTTACAAACTGGAGAGAAGTTCGTCATTAGAATAATACATGGACAGTCTGTATCATTGACGAAAACCTCAAGTGGTATTTAAACTTGAACAAATTTATTTTAGAATGTAAATAAACAAAAGCAAATATGTTAGCATTCAAATCCCACAAGGCTTTTAAGTAAGAGCTGCTGTTTTTCTGTTATGCATAAAAAATGAAAGAAGTGAAATACAGGCTGCGGCCCCTGCCTTAGAAAATAAGGTCAGGCACATCTTCAGGAAATGTTATGAAAAGGTCCTGAACCACATGCATACACGCATATAAGGCCTGGGGCAGTTAGTTATTTGTTAGTTGACCATGAAAATTAGTTGAAACAAATATTAATGTGATCGTGCCTTTGCAGCAGCTCAGTATACAGTAGCTGAGAATATTTCTGAATGATCCATGTTTAATAAGTGTTTAACTTCGTATCTATACTGTATTTGCAAAATGTGTTGGACTGAAAGACCTTTTTCTCTGGTTGCTCATAGTTATTCAATGTGAATACACCTTCTAGAAAACCTTCTACTCTTGGACATTCAAAACCAATACTGAGAGTCAAACAATTACTGGTTTACATCTTCCCATGTATGCTGTGTTATGCTTAGGGCTTCTGTTTTTCAGTTTTTATTAATTTCATTTTCCGGTGCTACTTTCCCAAATGCTTGGGCGTTTTGTCAAAATATGTATGGTAGTAACTCGACAGTACTTGCCCACTTAAGTTGAACATTCTTTCCTTTGCTGTCTTCCACAAAGAAATCCTTATGGTCACAGGCACATTCTTGTTCTAATTGTAATCTTGTTTTAAATCTTGCAAGTGGCATCTCCAATAGAAATGTGAGGATGATCTGCCACTCAGTAGTTGGGGCGGGTTTAAAGTATTCAGAGCGAATCAATGATTGATACAAAGCAGGAAGGAGGGACATTGCCCAGTTGTACTGGGAAAGGTAGTTTGTTTTTGAGTTTTTTGTAGTAGGTTTTCGTTTGTTAATGGGAAAGGGGTAGTCAGCGTGAATTGAGTCTCCATGTCTACTGTTTTTGCAGTGTTTATTGATTATCCACTGGTTTAATTTTCTTTTGTACAGGGGTGTTTTATGGGTTAAAACCAAAAATCAGAAGCCATAACTATGCTGTCTGGAACATAAAATTGATCACAATCACATATTTTCAACATGTTTAATGTAAAAAGGCAATTTTTGAATATGTAAAATCTGACCTTCCCTACTAATTTTTGCATAAATGGTACAACTGCTGTTATCAATCCCTTCAGAGCAGTGAGAGATTGATTACATTGGGTGTACTTTTCCATTGATTAAACTGGGTATTTGTTTTTTAGGGCCTGTATTCTGAAAGGTTGCCTAACAGTTTTCTTGCACCTCTTTTTGAGCTGCCCAATGAAGCTTGAAATGAGAACACTCATTATCAGATTTTCCAGATCACTGGTTAACAGACAAAATTAAATGAATAACTAACTTAACTTGCAGTAGATCCATTCGCCCCAAAAGAGTCTCTTTGCGAATGCCATTTAGTTCAACATAGCTAAGAGACTGTGCTATTTGTGTTCCACCTTATAATGAGACTACTAGTTTTAGTGTAATGGCATTATGGGGCAAATGGAAACCATACCGCCTTATAACCTGTTCCACAGTATAAAGGGTCGCCTTATAAAGGGGGAGCACTGTATTAGTTATTAACAAAAATGCTTAGACATCCTCTGCACTATGAATGATTAACACAAATGACAGCTGGGTAATTACAAAAAAGAAATCCTGTTCTTCCCAAGTTTACTTAAGGTATTTTAATGGCCTTTCATCAGGTTAGAAAATCATTAACAAACTTTTTATTCACGTTTGCTAGCGAATCACTAATAATCAAATTCAGACAACAACTAGCAAATTAAGCCAGTACTATGCAATTTGATAAAATATCACTTTCAAAAAGGTATTTTTCACCTGTTGGCATGCAAAGACATGCGTATTATAAAAGCCTGTAACTTGGCTTCTCAGATGCAATGCTCGCATTATAAATGCGGCAGCTGCACATTCAGCCATAATGCCAACGTTTGCCACGGGCACTGTACCTTCGATATTATTTACAGAACAGCCTTTGATGTTAAAGTAAATGGAGCAGTGCACCTGTCTTTGGAACACAGAACAAAAAAAAAAAAGAATTGGCTCATTCATCTGAGGCCAAGCCAGTCTGATAGGAAACACTGCATTTGAATAGAACAGAATGGACAGGTTGGCTAGAATCAGCACACCTGCTTTTCTCTATATACTGTACATGTACCACTACACATATTCCTGACCTAAATGGATAATTTTGTTATCCAGGTATGACTAAAGAGTCAAGTTTCATCACATGTCAACAATTCTGATGATAAATGTAAAAACTGACATTCATTTGGTTTGAAGGACAAACATATGTGTCTACATTCACCTTGACTAAATCCTTGTAACAAATCTACATGAAAAGTTTAATATAATTTTGATTCAGTTCAGTTCTATCCTTCTTTGCCCAACCAGGCACAAAGTAAGGAATTACTTTAACAGGCCATCATGAACAATATGCTGAAACTCCTGAGAATGAAAGTGCAAAAGTTTCACCATGACCCTTTCCCAAGATATACTGTATGTTCAAAATGTATGAGTGACATAGGTAAGACCAACACCAGTCATAACAAGTATGTACCTACATCTTCTGTATGTATATGCAAACATCATCACAGCAGGGAGATAACAGCAATAGTAATAGCGACAAGGTTACGTGAGCAAAGTATGAGGCATATTTGGAGTTGAAGTGTCAATATACACTACAAACAACATACTCTAAAATAAACAAATTAACAAACGGTTGTTAATCTAAGACCATTATGCTTTATGAATAGCAGACTAAACAACATGGAGTGAGTCTAATGATTAACTCACCTTGACAGCTGCGCTCGTCCGTTAGGAGTTTGTGTCCTTTCTGACAGCTGCACTCAAAACTGCCGACTGTGTTCCTGCAGAAATGGTCACAACCGCCATTGTTCACTAGGCATTCATCTATATCTGCGAACAGAGAAGTAAAAGATGTACTGTGTGGCACAGTGCTCTATGCATCTACTGTACAGTAAGAATCAAGATGGGAGCCCCTATTTACTGGATGTTAAGCTGAGTTACGGAGTTTGGCGCAGATATAGAGTCAAATTAAGTGGGGTGTTTTTGCACCAGGTGCAAAGTTTGCTCCACTTCAAATCTGAAAAATCTTTTGAACCATGTATAGACAACGTGATTTAAATGCTCTTACCTTTTCTAATTTCAGTTAGAAAAAAGTGGAACAAATTTTGCACCTGGTGCAAAATCTTAGTAAACGTGTCTGATTCTGTTTTTTTTTTGTTGTTTTTTGGGAGGGTTTTTTGTGGCATACCTGGCTCAGTGTATTCAACCCTTGCTTTCTTTCTTAAAACTAGTAAAACAGCATGAACTAGTAAAACTAATATTCTAATGTGTTTTGTTATATTTCATTTAACTTGATGTTTTGCATGTAATCATGTTTTTTTTATTTTTTTTTTTTAAATGGCCCCCTGATCTAATACATCGGCCCCTCCAGTTTAGAGAAGCTGAACCCAGGCCTGCTTTTTTTTTTTTTTAACTCCTGAGTAACCATGTGTTCTTATTGGCTTAAGTGGTAAATCTTGAAATTGTAAATTCTGAATATTTATCAAGTCAAAGGTTTTGGATTTTGCTTTGTTTAAGTTTGATTATTTGGTTAAGTGGAGTAATTGTTCCAGTACAAAAGAATTTCCTGTACTTTAAAAATATACTTTTCATAGAAGGAATTTTGGGAAAGTTCACAGCAAGAAGATTACATAACAGACTTACCTACTCCTAAGAATATAAAAACAAAATAATAATAATTGAAGTTTATGGAGTTTGTAAGGCATCCCAACGCATGCAAAATCATGTTTTCCAACATAACAGTTTAACAGACCATGTCACCAACAATGAAAACCTTTGAAATTAAATAAGCTGTAGAAATTGCTTACTGCTTTGCTTTTCGGTTTTCAAAAGCTTACTGACTATGCAGAGCTGGGGTGGGGATCATTAAACTTCACAATTTCTAAAAATACAGTGGAAGAAAACCTCATGAACACCCATGCAGAAGTCCATCAAAATCGGTTAAGCTAGAGCCTTCTATAGCTATAAAAACAGTCACTGTGACTTGCTGTAAATTACCAGTAGGTGGATAACTTTATTGAACAAAGGTTCAAGCAAAGTCTCCTCAGGTTCTAGTAAGTAATTCTGAAGATACAGCATCTATCAGTCCAATTATTAAGAAGTAAGAACTCAATCTAGGTCCAGCTCAAAATATGGATTTATGGAGAAGGGATTGCCTTGGTAAAATGAAATGTGGTTGCTGCTCCTTTTCTAGAAGCTCAAAGCAGGTCCATTAACATATTCAAATTTAGGGGTGATATGAAACTACAAACACAATAATACTAAAATGAAATGAGAGAAACGATTCTCTCTATCTGCATTTCCGTTCATTTACCCGGCTTTGTCTCTCTGGGGACAATATACAGTACAGTGGAGTGACAAAAAATAATATAATATAATATATATTGTTGTGTAGCATTATAATATAATAATGTTCAATAAAATAAAAACTAAAATATTCTCTAAACTGCAAGAAAAAAATGAAATTTTAACCAAAACCCTAGATTCAACATTCCTATGAACAGCAGTTCTGGCTCCTCACAGGAGATAAGTCTCTATATAAACTCCTACCTGCTATTAACCACAGTACTAGCAGTAGCAGATCATTTTGATCTAAGCACAGGTTTTAATTGGAGAAGCCAAGAGAGTTTTTTTTTCATCAGAGGAGGTAAGCCTCTGTTAAAAACTTCTATCTGTTATACCCACACACAGTACAGTACTAGCAAGGGCAGACGACTTAGTCTGATCCCTGGTTTTAATTGGAGGTGCAACTCAAACCCTTCTGCCCCCTGCTGAATCACTGCTTTTCTGAGTATGCACAATTATGAGTGGTGGAAAGAGATTTTGACTAGAAGAAGAAATCCATTATAATGATACGAAAATTTAAAAAACATATGGGACGGTAAACAAAAAAATAAACTGTGGCACTGCTCAATAGTGTGGGAAATCCTATGACTGTTTAGTCCCCATTAAACCAAAGTTAATTGTAGCCAGCATTGTTGACATGCATGGATTACAGGAGTTGTAATTTTCCTCTGCATTTCTGCTGATTGGAAACACCTTTCATTGTTTACCAGCTACTACTATTCCCAGAAGACATTGCACACCGGTATGCTCATTACAATGTGACAACAGCAGCGTCAGTAAAGTGAGATATATTTTCATATTATGATACCACTTTCTTTCTCTGGGAACAAATCTAGTTTTTTTTTTTTCTTTGTTAATGTTTGTTGGAAGTCATATTTATATTATTTGAGCCCTTCCACAGCAGTATCTTTTCGCCTGTACGGTATATAATTATTTAAGTTTAGCAAATGAAATCAGTGGGATGTGCTTGAATTTTTGTCTGCCTTTCTCCTGCCATAACAACTTTGTTTAGAAAATATTGTATACAAAGTATGTTAGTGACATGGTCTTGAAATCTAAATGCTATATACACTGCTGGCAAAAGGAACAGTTGTCATTGTCCATCAAATCAACAATGCGAAAGTCACTCTTGAAATCATGACTTAAAGGATGTGTTGCAGTAAGAATAGGGGAATAAGAAAGGGGAACAAGACTAAAATATGCACAAGAACACATAAAATGGACTATGGAACAATGGTCAAAGGTGCTTTGGACTGTTGATGGATGGACAATGACACTTATGCCTTCTGCCAATTCTGTTGTCATTTCAACACTTGTCTTCTTTCTATTCATTAAAGATATTATCTTCAAGTATTGCTCATCCTTGTTAAACAGCTTTATTGGTCTTCCAGTGCAGGGTTTGTCAATTACATGCTTCAGGTACAACACCTTGAAAATCAAGTGATGCAAGCTATTTCATTCAATGTTTTTCCTTCTTTATAGTCAAGGTTGTTATAATAGTAGAAAATACTAGTGGAGGCATTGAGTAAATTGTTGATGTTCCACCAGCCAGCCTGTACACTTTACTATACAACACATACATTAACATTCTATCCAACACTTGGGAGTCTGAAGAGCCCTATTGTGTCCATACTTTGGGAACCACTGTTTATGTGTTTTAGTTTATGTGTTATCTTTTAAGGCGTATTAAATAATCTTAACTGTAGAGCCTGTGATTGAACAGTATAAACGTCCTGCTCTATGAAAAACCTCCCCTTGGCATGCAAGAAGCCTATTGCATGTGCACTCTCCCTGTCTCCCTCTCTCTCAAATTCAGGTGGAGAGCTAAGAAAGTATCTTTGCCGAGCTCTCAATTGCCAGCTCCACTTTCACGCAAGATCTTGAGTACTGATCTGGCAGCACCCGCAAGGCTATTATTTTTGGTACAATATTTTCCTCCCAGGTTTGTGATGCTACATTAAGCAGCTCACACAGACTGTTGAATTCTGCTGTCTAATCTAAAGTGAAAGGAGGCGGCCAGAGAATCGCACTGGAGATTACACTGATAATCCCTTTTTGATTGGTGTTCTATGTGATGAAAACTGCTTCAGATTAGTATTAAAGCCTTTGAGCCGGTAGTTAGTCAAGCAAAAAACAATATGGGAAAAGTGCCAAAAGAGGTATTCAGCACAAACACTGTGAAGGAAGCAGCAGGTTAAACAATAAAGACTGGCCAGAAATTTAAAAATCCCTGGGTAGCAAACATCATGTGTGCTTATAGGTCAGACAAAATCATTTTCTCCTATAATAAATTTTAAAATTAATTAATTGCTTATGCCTTCATGTTCCTTAAGTTAAATTAACTGCTGTCTCTCTGCAGAGGTATGTGGCTGCCAAATATGTAAATAGTCAGGTTAACATTATATATTTAAAAATAAATAAATAAATAAGCCAACATCTTTCTCATTCCTAAGCCACTAAATCTCAAGTCATGTAGAGACTTTGGCATGGCAGGCTTCTTGACAGGAAACGTTGACATGCTCTCATTGTGAGAGCAGCAAGGCTTAAAATCAAGTAATGGATAATGTGTTAAAAGACACCTTCATCTCTAGAGCAGTCCAGGCATCAAAATATTACGAAGTTTACCGATTGATGGTCACAATCTCCCTGGCTAAATCTCCTGGACTGACACCCTGTCACAACCTACAGCACTGTTTATCCTAAGGGAGCCTGCGTCCCACCTGACAGCTTAGATATCTTCTGATCCTCTGCTGTTTCCTCAAACTGTGTGTGATATTTATTGTGATTGTCATGACACTTAAGGATTAAATAAGACCACTAATACAGCATTACAGAACCACAGTCTGTATGGTTTCCCAGTATTTTAAAGTTACAGAAAAAAGTGTTTCTGTTGTTCTATGGCTTATGCCTACTGTATTGACTGAAAAACATTTAAAAGTTTGGTAATTACAGATTGAAAACTTACTTGATAGCTTTAATTAGCTAATGTACCCATTACAATATGTTTCTATGATGGTTGTAGGGATTACTGTGAATTTGAAATTCTGAAGGGAAATAAGTTTAAAAATAAAGAATTCTTGCAATTAGTAGTTTGTGTAAATCAATTTAAACAAAAACACTTTATGCCAGGAAACGCAGCTTTCAGTTACAAATAGTTACTCACCTATTTACTCAACGTGAAATTCTGTACATTTCCAACAAAAATATAACGAGTAAACTTATTTGAATCTCACAATCGAATGTATTACATTCTTAAGCTCATGTTTGTTTGTTATATATATATATATATATATATATATATATATATATATATATATATATATATATATATATATATATATATATAAGTCGTACTGTAACACAAAAGATAAGTTTCCTTCAGAGGACATTCTTATTGCAGGACAAAACGTTTTTTTGAAAATTAATAAATTTAATTTGTCTTTTTTTTTGTTATTTTTTTTTTTTTTTTACATTTGCCGTATAGAGTATGTTCTTTGTGTTATTGCTTTGCAGGGATCCATTGAATGGATCAGCAGTTACGGGGGGATTTCTGGGAGCAAAAAAAAAAAAAAGGATTTTCCTTCCCTAGACCTTTAATTACCCATTGCCATGCAGATGTACCCGTTACCCGGGGACAATTCTAGTTTATATTCATTCAGTAAGTCTACTTTCTTTTTATATTGAATTACATAAATTATGTAGATTGGATTTATGAGACAAGGGTCATATCGTGCAATTGCCCGTTTGTGCCACTCTGCAATCTATTTTATTTTGAAGAGAACTGTACGGCATTTTAAATTATGCCCAACTTCTGGTGGCACATGCAGGCTATGAATGTGATTTCACCTATAGAATACAATCATATCACTATGTAACACAATTTTTGTTCCTGGGTAGTAAGTGTTATTTCCTAATTGCTTATGCCTCAAAAGTATAGAAAATGGCTATTATTCCCCACAAACTTTGCTTTTGTGACCAGGACAGTGATATTTTGAAATTTACCTATTTCCAATGAGAAAACAGGCGAATTTGTGTCTTTTCGTTCACAAAGTCAGAAAAAAACAACATATGAATCCAAATTAACATGTATTTATACTACAGTAATACAAAAATGACTAAAAAAGATTTAGAAGTGAGTAGTTTTTCGAGATTTACGATTATACTGTAAATCACTTTCACCGTATATCCTGGTGGAAGCGCTCGCCTTGCTCCTCCGAGTATGCTCCCATGTTCTCCTTGAATTTATCAAGATGAGCATCAAGGATATGGACTTTGAGGGACATCCTACAGCCAATTGTGCCATAGTTCTTCACCAGAGTCTCAACCAGCTCCACATAGTTTTCGGCCTTGTGATTGCAGGAAGCCCCGAACCACTGAGACAAAGCTGTTCCAAGCCGCTTTCTCCTTACTAGTGAGCTTCTTGGGGAATTCATTGCACTCCAGGATCTTCTTTATCTGTGGTCCAATGAAGACACCAGCTTTGACCTTTGCCTCAGACAGCTTAGGGAAGAAGTCTTGAAGGTACTTGAAGGCTGCCGACTCCTTATCTAGAGCTCTGACAAATTGTTTCATGAGGCCCAATTTGATGTGCAGTGGTGGCATCAGCACCTTCCGGGGGTCCACCAGTAGCTCCCACTTGACGTTGTTCCTCCCCACAGATAACTCTGTCCGCTGTGGCCAGTCCCGTCTGTGGTAGTGCGCCTTGGTGTCCCTGCTGTCCCAAAGGCAAAGATAGCAGGGAAATTTGGTAAAACCGCCTTGGAGACCCATCAGGAATGCCACCATTTTGAAGTCTTCTATGACCTCCCAGCCGTACTCATCATACTTCAAGGCGTCCAGCAAAGTCTTGATGCTGTTGTAATCCTCTTTGAGGTGCATCGAGTGAGCCAGGGGAAGAGACGGGTACTTGTTACCATTATGGAGCAGCACGGCTTTGAGGCTCCTGGGTGAGCTGTCAATGAAGAGGCGCCACTCATTCTGGTTACAGGCGATTCCAATTGCCTCGAACAGACTGGTCACATTGTGGCAGAAGCAGAGCCCATCTTGACGGGTGAAGAAGCTGGAAAAAGGTTGGTGACACTTCCTCTGATCTGCGACTTGCACACTTTCATCCAACAAGTTCCATTGCTTGAGCCTAGATGTCAAAAGCTCGGCATTGGACTTGGTGAGACCAAGATCTCTAATCAAGTCATTGAGGTCTTTTTGGTTGGGGTAGTATGGGTTTCTCTCCTCAGCTCCACCTCTGAAATTGTCATCTGGATCTACAACATTTTCCTCGCTCTCTGACTTGCTGCTCTCTTCTAAAGATGGCTGCTCTCTCTCCGGTGGAGTGGGTACGGGGAGCTCGTGGCAGTGTGGCACTGGGGCGATGGATGAAGGAAGGTCCGGATACATGATAGCAGGTGCATTCTTGCAGTCCGACGTTTGGAAGGGTCCACCATGCAGAAGTAGCAGTTGCCTGAGTGGTCAGTGGGTTCCCGCCAAATTCTTGGGATAGCGAACTTCATGGCTCTCTTTTCCCTCTGTACCATCCTACAAAAATACATTTATTTCACCCATGACTAATGTGTAAGAGATTCTCGCAACATTTTTCATATATATTTTTTCAATAACATTGAAAATTGTAAAACATTTTAAAATTTTAAACTTTTACAATTTTAAAAATTTTAAAAATTTTATAACATAAAATTCAGAGCAACAATTGTCCATCTTACCTTCCAGAGATTGTTTAGCAGTGCTCACAGGTGAAATGAAGTGCCCAGGGTTTGTCTTGATCCCCGACAGGCATGCCGAAATATGCCTTGTAGGCCTCACACATCTTAGCAGATGCTTCCACTGAGTACTTTTTCGCTCTTGTCTTGATAAATTGGCCGCAGACATAGCAAAATGTGTCTGCCGGATGCTTGCAGCCTCTTGATGCCATTTCAGAAAAATGCAGATATGTATCCACTTAGGCAGCTGGAACTAAACTGAACTGGTGGGCTTAAGGCCCCTGTATTTATACTACTATTTATATTAGTGGAAAGTTCTAGAAAGTTCTAGAAGTTACTTCAAGTTTACTCAGCACTGAATCTATCTGGAATGTTCTGGAAAATAGGTACATTTCAAAATATCACTGTCCTGGTCATAAAAGCAAAGTCTGTGGGGAATAATAGCCATTTTCTATACTTTTGAGGCATAAGCAATATTCAATATAAGTTTCGGGTGGTATGCTAGGACACTGGGGATCGAGGCAGCAGCATTTTCAAACCGTCCACAGGAACTATCAACGCATTAATAAAGTTAATTTGTCTCAGAATAAACAAATAATAACAATACCATACAAAGACTGAAGAAACTGTCATTGCTTCTATGTTTTGTTTTCCTGTTCATTTCGCAGTGTGTAAATAGCTTTGCACAAAGAAAGTGCTGCTTTCTATTTTCTCCGATTCGCTATTTGATTGTCATTTTTCAATTCGCAATTTGTTTAAATTGCTTCATACAAAGACCGATGCATATGTTTTTGTCTTCGATCTTGTCTGTATTTTACATTTCGCATTTTGAGCAAAGTAATTTACTCAAACTCAGAAAAAACATTTAATTTCGGTCTTTCCAAATTTGGTCATGTTTAAATGGCGAAATGGTTCTTTTTTCAGTCAATGTCAGAAATCAGAGAGTCTCCATTACCAAATCAGAGTCAGTGTATATATATATATATATATATATATATATATATATATATATATATATATATATATATATATATATATATATATAAGAGCGCTTACACGCTATTTTTAATCAACAAACAAAAAAAACAAAACAAACACCTAGCTCTTTTGTTTCGAGCACTAACTAACACACAAACAGGAACCTAAACTATCTGCAGGACGGCTAAGCCCTTTACCTGACGAATAAACACACAAAACAAACCACACAGGTTTTACTCTTTTCTCTTTGTATATGCTTGCGCCCACTATCACATAGGCTTCTATACACTCCAGCACCCCAGAACAGATTGGCTGCTTCCTTTAAATACCCTGCACCTGGCTCTAATTTACAGTCATAGCCAGGCGCAGGAGATAGTTAATAATAAAACAATTAAATGAAATAGATAGATAGATAGATAGATAGATAGATAGATAGATAGATAGATAGATAGATATACCTCTTTACATTATGACAAATGTAAAAATGGAAGTGTGAAATACAGATAGACGGACAGAGAATGTACCTATTATAACGCCACCAGATTATGATAAGCATAATAACATAATAATGAGGGGCTCTCTAGTTAGACTTGTGCCACAATATGGATCCTCAGTGAGGAGATAATGAGCATTTGAAATGCCGCTTAGCTCAAATTTAAGATATTAATCTCCCTGCCTTTCCCTGCTTTAAAGCATGAAATCTGTCCATTGCTAAGGGTTACAAGTGGTTCTTTGGCCCATTTAGCCATAACCCTTGCTCTGTGGAAGCTGGAGGTGAAAGGTCCAGGCAGGTATTACCTTATGGTGGTTTCAGACATTCCTTAATATGTCAGTTACCAAAGCAGAAACCCCTTTAATAAGAAGAATCACTGCAAGATTGCAGTGGGGTGGGAGCACACAGGTTTGTGCACAGGTTTCCTTTTGTGTCACTTTCTCATCTCCTTGATTGTTTTTTCAATTTCCTGAGCAGACTTGCTTTGGGAGATAAGAGACATCAATTTATCAGTGCACATGGATGTGAATGTCAGCTTCTTTCCCTCTGGAACCTATCATGCTTGACATTATCAAACATTTGATCGATGCGAAGAGCAGAGCAAGGCTGCTGAGGGATCAATCAGTCTCTCAAACAACATGATGCCCTATTAAGCTCTTATTACCGTGCAATCAATTATATTTGCATAATACAGAATGCCAGTAAGGCAAAAGGCCAAACAGGGAAACAATTTCCTCCAGCCAAGTCTTAGAAAGGAATAACTGAAGATGCCTTAACTTAATATCACAATGAACTGCCATAAAGAAAATACTGAGTCACTAAGAAGCCCTAAAATGTGGTGATTAAACATACCATAAAACCTGTGTAACTCAAACATTTTCCAATAGCAAGACCCTGTGCAAAGCACTCTTGACTATTTTTTTTTTTTTTTTTTAATTAGTTCTCTAAGCAAGCTGGGGACTCTCATACTGTTTAGACAGCAACATGAAATCGTTTTAATGACTTTCTCACTCAGCGCTACGCATCCAGAAATATGCCTATAACAAATATTGCAGTTATGCACCCTCATGCAAGTTATATACAATAGAAAACAGCAGTCCAATTTTACATATGTTGTGTTGTGTATCATAATTTATTCCCTTAAATTATCATGCAGTTTATTTTTTTATAACCAGTGATAGATTTATAGCCTAGGCAAGAAGTTTAGAAAGCATTTAGGAGTAAGATATATAAATGTTACTGCAAATTCAATAGAATTTCTGAGACATCTCAAATGCACTGTTCAGATATCTTTAACATGATAGCTGGGACTCAACCTTGGAATGACTGACCCTTTTACAGAAAAGTACTGTATTAAATCAGGTTTCAGAAACAGCAGATTGTTTCTTTCATTTCTATCCTTACAAAACAATTGGAATGCTAACCAGTATTAACCTGCATCAGGTGCCAATGCAGATTTTCAACAACACTGGATAGCCTTTGCTGAGGAAATGTGGGGAGACATAATTTATCTCTGTGGAACATGGGTGCAGATGTTCATTCTAAAATCGTACATCTGGAAACATTTCAGAATTAGTTCCCTTTTTTTTCAAAGACTGCATGAGAAACCCTGCAATAAAAGGTACTTTTCAGACCGTCTATTAAAGTAACTATCATATCAGAGAATAAAAAAAAGTGTGTAGAAGTGTGTGTGTGAAAGACCAGAAGACAAAAATCCATTTATCATATTGTTCAATAAAAACAGGTTTAAATAGTTGAAATGTCTGACCCTGTAGTTTTCAAGGGAGCTTAATTGTGAAACAGTGTAGTAAAAACAGGGCATACTTCATACATTAAGCGTCCTACATTTTTAACATATAGGAAAAGTTACTCAATATATACTATACTGCATCCATTTATAGAATAGGATATATGATACTTAAAGTTTATACAGATACATATTTGCTCAAACCTTAAAAGAAAATCTGGCCTTTTACAAACATATTTAAAAAATAAATATAAAGAATCATTCTAGCATCCTTTTTTAGAACTTGGATTACATCATTTACTTGGTGACTACTCCTACAGTAAAAAAGTGAATTGAGATTACAGTAGATTTAGAATAATATAATATGTATAGTAAAATGTTTGTTTTACTGGTCTAAATCATGACAAACATACATTGGTGTATTGACTCATTCCCTAGTGCCCATTGAGAAGACTCTACTTTTCACATTACCTGCCAGTTGTGTATTAATATAGCATACCTATCACATAATTATGTCAAGCAAATACTTAGATTTATCCTGTAATGCTAACATATCCACCACCTGTCTGTAAAGATTTATAATGTGCCTGAGATCATGTCCATCTACACAAACTTTAATCAGATATCCAGAGACATCTAAAACTAACAGATACCTGCAATGAGGGAGGAGAGAGGTGGTTGGGAAGGCAGTTTTTTTTTCCCTGGTTTGTGATAAATTGCTTGTCAACTCCCACTGATGACTAACATTGAACACAATTTATTAAGCCCATTGGCAAAGCCGACTGAAATTACATGGGCGAGCCACACAGGACTGCTGTTGAAGGAAGCTGCTGGCCTATCCATCTTGTTTCTCCACTCCTTTTTTATGAAATCTCTCTGGTTTCTTAAAAAAAAAAAAAAAAACCCTACAAATTACAAATCATACCAGGGCGAAAAGTACACACACAGATTACATCAAAGCACAAAAAAATTTATTTATTTATTTTTTTCTTCTCCTAAATGGAATGGAAAACATACATCATTTTGCCATGTATGTGAGAAGTAACACTTACCTGACACATTTGTCACACAGGGCCATATGCACAAAGCTTTAACAAGCTAATCTAATTAAAGATTTAAATACATTTGATAGTCATGAAACTGTTCTAGACTATTGTAGCATACATGCTCTATCATATCTGTAAATACAAAATTAGAGCAACCAGTCTTTCAAAACTGTAAATGTGGCTTTTGGATGTAAAGACAGATGGATGGACACCTCAATAACTTGTGCTACTGAATCCACTTATCCATTTTCATCAGAATTGAGCGTTTCTCTAGATATACAGTATAGAAAACTCTAATGTTGACAAATGTATAAACAACTCCCCATACAGGGAATAAAACAATCTTTCTTAAACTGTTTCTTAGAACTTGTATTCATTGGCTGCTGTGGAAGATTTACAGTCATACTGTACCTAAACCAAGCAGTTCACAAATGTAACAATTACCCAATGGACAATTCACAAGACTACAGCAAGATGGCAATCTCTTAATACAAAGGTGCTTGGCTCCAATACAGCCCCACTATTCAAACACTACACAGTTTGTGAATGTGTCTCATTGCAGTGCTGGGAGAGCACATTCAACTATTTAGCACATACATGCAACATTCTCGAACGTAAGGACTATATCCCGGTCAATCACGGAAGTAATCAGACCATCACGTGATGGTACAGTGTAACTATGGTGATAAGACTTGCGGGCTCTGCTATGTTTGCTGACACATTATTTAACCACATGTAACCAGCCTAATGCTCTGTTGACTCAACAGCATAGCAAGGCACAGGAAAGCAGTCACTCATTGTGCAACAATCTGCCTGATGCTTTATCTGTTCATGTGCTTCATTTTAATATTTTTTTATCTAAAAAGACATCCCATAACTGGGAGAGAAAGTAGCTAGAAAGATAAGTACACACTAGCAGTGAGGAAATAAAAAATGCATATCCTCTAAATTACCAACTAAAGACAATATGTTATTCACACCACAGTACTAAGCTCAATATGAATGGTACAGTATCATCTGACGAATCTCCTGTGACCCACACATTTTATTACACATCTGCTGGTGCCTCCATCTGCCAAGCTTATAGTGACCCTACAGTTTCCACATTGTTTAAAGGTAGTGAGGTCTATTCAATCAACATAAAAGTTGGAGGATCTAAATGCCATTGCCCTTTAAATCACTCAATAGGGACCTTTCTGGCATTTTACATCTTTTTACACAGAAATGCACCAAAGAGACTCCCATACACTGTTAGATGTTTGATATTTCAAACCTTGGTTTGCAAATTTAATTACAGTATTTCAGTGGTAGTGTTTACAGCTCCCACTTTTCAGATAAACCGAATAGACCCCAACGGGTTCAATTTACGAATACTTACCTCATGAGTTATTTAAAGTTTTTATTAAAATACAGTTTGACATTCATATCTCTGTAGCTGCATAACACAACAGTATTTTGTAGGACGCGTTGTAGAATCACCATAATTATTAATGATGAAGGTAGTCAAGATAGATGTTCTTTTTTTTAATGCTATCATATTTTAATAAAGGGGTAAGAAGAAACTAATGCAAATGAAGGGCTTGCTGGTGATCAATTGCTCTATAGTTTCTATGTCAACTGGAGCCTATTCTAGCAGCTGCAGACCGGTTGCATAGTTATTTCAATGGAGGACGGAAAGGAGCTGGTGATGCATTACAAAGCAAGCACAGACTGACCTTTGCATGTTTTCCCATCAGGCTGCAGGGTGAATCCAACTGGACAACTGCAACGGACCCCAGTGGCTGTGTCTTTGCATGTCCGGTCACAGCCTCCGTTATTAACAGCGCAGGTTTCTGTGGGCAAACATTGACGTGGTGGGAGGGGGGTGTAGTTTAAAAACAGGATAATATTATACAACTTCTTAAGGGATAAATGGGGGATATTTGAAATATTGCCCCCCCCCCCCCCATAAAAAAGTCAAAAATTGCATTGTGCAACGTTAACTGGAATTTTACTCTGGTTAACAGAAAAGCTCCTATACTTACCAGCAATAAAATGAAGAAATGAAACCCTTCAAATTTAAAACATTCAATATTACTGAAAATCAATCCAATTATGTATAAATACATTCTAACAGTGCCCTTCAACAAGTGGAACAGGCCAGTGTGTGTGTGCATAGACAACTTCCACTAAATCCCTGTCATAGAAGATATTCACCCCGGACAGGGTAAAATAAAGCTGTGAATAATGCTACAGAAATGAGCCCTTGGAATTCCACCACTAATTATAACCATTTCAAACTTAACTGTTACCACCCAAACTCATTCTGCTTCACACCTGCACAGGAGACACAGGTCCTTCTTGGATTCAACGTCTGAGGAGAGAAGCATCACTGCACTGTGCCACAGCTCTGCCCTGCTGTTAGGGGGTCACATAGATGCCTCAGTAAATACTGCAATTCAGGCATCATATTCAGCTGCAAATGCTGACTGCCCTATCAGTTATTGACAGGTAGGCTTATATGATGTGTCACAGTCCCCAAACATTGTGTCAAATAAAAAATAAAAACATGCCTTTTATATGCCTCATTTACCTTTAATACTGAAACACCTCCCTTTTCAAAAACAATGCCTCTTGTTTTCTGTTGTGATAATGTGTACACAGGAAGCAATGCTCTTTTACATTTGGTTAAAAAGTACTACCAGATGCAGTCGGTTTTTTACTTACCAGTGTTTTTTTAAACTTTAGGAAAGATTTACAAACCACATAAACACACACCCACACACACACACACACACACACACACACACGGTTTACCCTTACATCTTAAGTGAGAACTGCAACAAGTAATCTGTGTATTGCTGAGATGTAAACTGGATAATGAAATGCAAGTAATAATATAACAACTTGCACATCATAGCAGCAAGATTTAAGCAGTAGAGACACTGATCTCTAATGTAATGCAAGCAATAGAGATCTTACCTATTACCTGACCCTAAGCAGGGGTCCAATTATTCTATAATGCCTTAAGCTATAACGACCCCAATGAAAGATGAGACTTTTGGGTTTGAAAGTGAAAGTGAAAAGATAGTGATAGCCAAATAGCTACAGAGTGCAATTTAACTATCACCTGCATTCACAGACCTAACTGTAGCTGTGAAGATGACTATGATCAATAATAATCATAACAAGAAGAAGAATGATGATAATAATACTACTTCAAATGACCTGACATTTCATATTACAATTAATTAATTTACTGTAAACCGATTTGTAGCTTAAATTTAATGGCTACCAACTGCTACTAACTGCATATCTGCTCTCCATATTACGTAATACAACACATCTAATATAGAGTTGATTGAAAACAGATTAAAAAAGCAAGACAAATGTAAAACAATTTACAGTATTTGATCTAACACGAAATGTTTACCTTAAAATGATACAAGTGCAAGGAATCTGAATGAGTGCTTTGTTTTTCAATATCGATCCTTCACTCCAAACACTCAATCATAGCCTTCGCTAGTGTTGATCAGTGCTGCATCCTGGTACCTATTATTTACAGCACATGAAGTCATTAGGATCTGGAGGCAGCAGTTTAAAGTTGCCCAATTAAAGTGGTAGAGAACTTGATATAGCCTGCATAATGATGTTCCTAGCCAGCTAAATCCTGGCAGTATAAGCATTTCTGTAGTTTCAGCTTTCTCAACTTATTTTGTTTCAACACCAGCAGTCTTTCATACATCAGCAGTCACTAAACTAATTGACAGTAGAATCACTATAATTAAATTTGGAAAACAAAATTAATATTAATACATGTTTACACATTATAACTTATTTATTTCTCAAATGTTAAAAACAAGAATCAAAATATTTCTATCACAATGACACTGTAATAAATATAATACATAGTACATGTAATACATAATAAGAACACTGATTTTAAGCCCCAATTATCACCTCAACTCTTTACTAATTAGTGACGGCAGCCATCTCCAAATACAACTGTTTGACATTATGAAACATACTCAGGCTGTCATCAACAAAGCCTTTGTACTCCACAAGTTAAATACAAAATAGCATAAAGGGTTTGTAGCAATGTTGCCCCGCCCCTGTGTATTTCTGTGTTGTATGTTGAATGTTGTGTGTTAATGTTTGTGTATAGTCATTGGTACACAGGATGTAATATGGGTTACGAGCACAAGTGTTTAAAATGTATATTTGTATTTAGGCACGAGGATTGCACAGCACTTCACGTGCAGGTAAAATGTAATAATATGCGAGCATGGGGAATTGCACTTTATTCATTCACGTGCAGTTGTACCGAGACTACAATTGAGTGAATGACTAGCAATAGAGTCTCGGTACAGCTGCATAAAAGCAGTATATTTTTACTCACTCGGGGCTGTGTGTTCGGTGAGTGGAGAACGGGATTGGAGACAGAGGTAATAGTAATTATAATTGCAGCTCACCATGTTTGTCTCTTTGTTTGGTTGCCAGTGCCATGTCCTGTGTTTTGTTTGTCTTTACAACCTTTTATTTTCTGTCTGTTCAATTATTAAATGCTGAGTGAAAACAATCGCTCAGTTCACCAAATTCCACCTCTCTGCTTATTTTGTGTTGGTTCCTGTTTCTGGTTTGACATCACCCACTGCAGCCGTCTTTGTGACAAGTGGTGCCAGAAGAGGGATTACTAGTACCTCCTAGATGCAGACCAGAGCAGGGACAGCTGTTTTTTGGAAAACAATGGACTGCTGGCTTTTTTTTTGTGTGTGGGGGAAAAAAAAACAAGTGTTTTTGGATTACAAAAAAAAAAAAAAAAAAAAATCTGTATTAAAGGGCAATGGCAGAAGACGCCATCAGGCTGAGGGACTGGATCCAGGACAATGCTGGGCTAGAGGCCCAGTCTATGCCCATAGCCATCCGGATCCTGTGATTGATGTACAGGGAGCGATGGGAGACTTATGAGAGAGAACACACCCCAAACTCTCTGGAGGAAGGTTTGGAGTTGGTCCTACCTGGAGGCAACTGTAAACAGAACAGCAGCCCAGGCAGCAGGGTCTCCAGTGCCCAGACGGGGGGACTGCGAGAGTCCAGCACCCAGACAGGAGGACCACTAGAGTCCAGTGCCCAGACGGGGGGACCGCGGGAATCCAAAGCCTGAGAGGGAGCTGTTCCCAATTCCACCAGCATAGGGTGAATGTCTGCCGGTATCACTTCCCCCACCGTCACCACACGGAGTAAAAGAACAAGTGCTGCCTCTGCCTCCATCACTTACCCCTGCAAGAGAGGGAGAGCCGCACCAGTCCCCTGCAAGTGAGAGAGAGCCGCACCAGTCCCCTGCAAGTGAGGGAGAGCCACACCAGTCCCCTGTAACAAGGGTAGACTACATGACGCTCCCACCTCCGTCACCAGGAGACTACACGTCGCTCCCACCTTCGTTGCCAGGAGACTACATGCTACTCCCACCTCCGTTACCAGGAGACTACACGCCACTCTCACCTCCGTCGCCAGGAGTTTACACGCTGCTCCCACCTCTGTCGCCAGGAGGCTACACACTGCTCTCACCTCCACCACTTCCACTGCCAGGAACAGAGCAGAATGAGCTGTCTCTGCCTCTGCCACCTCCACCAGCAGAGAGTGAATGCCTGATGGGTTCCCGTCCACCAGCAGAGGGTGAACGCCTGCTAGGTCCCTTTCCACCAGCAGAGGGTGATTGCCTGCTGGGTCCCTTTCCACCAGCAGAGGATGAGTGCCTGCTGGTATCACTTCCCCCACAATCACAAGGAGAGGCATATCGCTATACATATCGTATCGTTAAGATACTCCTGATACCCAGCCCTAATCATAACCTTGGTTCCCTAAAATAGAAATGTAACCAATACCATATGGGTATTTACCTCTTCAAGACCTGAAACCTTAATAAAATATATCAAAGCTGCTGGACGAGTCTGTGGCGTTGTCATGGTCTGCCCCTCAGGACATAAAACACTGCTGTCATAGACCTCAATGTCATTTATCCTTCATGCCTGCTTCAATCATGGATGCAGCAACCTTGAAGGTTAATGGTTATATTTCTATTTCAAGGAACCAGGGATATGATAATAACCTAATGTTCCCTTTCAAGTACAAAATGTAACCATTACCGCTGGGGTGAGTGCGCAAAATGCCATCACCAGGGCAATATTGCAGAACAACTGGAATGCTACAAGGCTAAACTGAGAGGCTGCCTTGTGCCTTACCATAAAGAACCCCAGTAACCAGTAGCTAGGACTAAAAAATTGAGTGAGAAACTCACCTCTATGTCTGTGTCCAGGTCGGTGGGCCATAAGGTCTCTCGTGCCTGGCTGAGCATTTTGCGGAGTTTGGGCAGTTTACACAGCTGGCCACTCAGGAGCTGAATCAGGGTTGAAAATCAAAATCTCCCAGGGCTACTAGAAGCACCTTGGCCCTGTCCTGTCTGACTTTCTCCAGACACAGAGGGAGTAGGGCCAGTGGTGGGAAGGCATATAACAGTTGACTAGGCCACTGGTGTGCCAAAGCATCTATTGTCAGCAGGTCCCTGCCTCCTCTTATGGAGAACCAAAGGGGGCAGGGAATTGATTCCTGGGAGGCAAAGAGATCAACCTCTGTTCTCCCAAACCTCTCCCAAATGAGGCTCACCACCTTTGAGAGGTCCACTGCCCAGTTTGTCACCCTGGGCAGATGTACTGTCAACAGTAAGAGGAGTTTGTCATTTCCAGAGTAAAAGCTTGTGGGCCCTGGTGGTTGATGTAAGGTAACACTGTTGTGTTGTCTAAATGGACAAGCCCTCTCTTATCACTGCCCTGCGGTAGGACATGTGCTGTCTGACTCCACGTCCTCAGATGGTGGAGATGGACAGCATTTCCTCCTGTTGCCAATCTGCGCTTGTAGCCCCCTGGGGTCCTAAAGGGACAGGTGGGGTAGGTGGTGCTAAATGTTCACATAGTAATTCTGCAAGCACTGTCCCTTGGTGGAAAACAGCTGCCCAGAGCTTTTTCAACAGCTCTGAGTCCGCCGATCAAGTGGAATGGCAACTTTTCTTCTTCTTCCTCAGGGATGAGGCAGACTTCGAAAACGGTTACCTGCATGGGCTACTTTCCGTGTTGCATCGTCAGTCTCCCTTGGCACAGAGCCATTGAGTGAGGATGCAGACACTTCTCTAACAGAGGGTAATGGGGAAGAGTGCCATGCTGGAGTCAGGGTAGCAGAGCACTTTGTAGAGATGCGGGAGATAGTAGTTTCTCCAGCATCCGCTAAGAGAACTGTGCATAAAACTCACAGAAACTGCTGTTCACCAGTGCCCCCTTGGCATGCTCTGGACCCAGGCAGGACGAACATCTTCCATGCTTGTCCTCAACAGGTAGACTGTCCTTGTATGTCAGAAGCAAGCAATGCAGTGTACAGTATACAGATGTACAGATGCTGCCTCAATCTTCTTATAGACTGCAACCAGGCAGGTCAAAATCCGAACAAGACTGGTTTGGTACCGGACCGGGGGCATAAACATCAGTCGGAAGTGGGTCGGAATCGGAACGGAACTGGGTTGGTTCGGGAGCGGTTCAGTGACTTTAGCACCGGGTCAGTACGGTATGGTACCAGTATGGGCAAGGTACCGGGTCGGCACTGGTTCGGTAACTTCGGTCCCAGTATGGTACCGGTAGGTCATGGTTCAGTATCGGGTTGGTAAAGGAGCGGGTCAGTGACCTCTGTACCTTACAGTACGGGTCCACCGTTTTGCAGTTACAGCAGGTAGCAATGTACATGGATGCCCATCTGTACAAGCCACTGGCAAAATCACTCACTCAGTACTAATACGAGACTGAAGGAAGCCTTCTTGTTAGAATTAACTAACAGCCCTCATAATGGTGATGTGAAAGCTGTCACCAAAATAGCATCAAGATACTGTGGGAGAGACTGCAAGCAACCATAACTGAAGCAAGTATCTTGGTCCTGTGCAGCACTGCTGAGCCCTACAGCAGTCACTACATGTATGCCGCAGCACCATGTTGCTGACATGCCTGCACTTAGTCTCTGCCAAAACAGAGAAACAAAACACAGTAATAACAATTACTTAAAATATAACATAACAATTTCAGCCTGGGGATAGAGCACAAAGTCAGCTGACTTATGTTGCTCGATCCCTGGGAAGGAGCGATTCATGCGCCTAGTTTCACACAGGGCACAAGGCCGCAGTGGAACGTAACAGCAGGCTGTAGTGCACAGCGTATTAGTAGAACTAATACAGCGATTATTCTCAAAATCACATATATTTTGTGTTAAACACAATAAAAGCATAAAATATACAGCATATGTATCAAGTAATTATCTGAAACAGCTCTCCTGTCAGGTCAGTTATTGAAAGAAAAAATGGCATTGAGGTCTGTGACCATAGTGTTTTTATGTCCTCGGGGGCAGGCCATGACTGCATCACAGGCTCGTTAATCAGCTTTGGTATAGCTTATTCATGTTTCGGGTCTTTAAGAGGTAAATACCCATACAGTAATGGTTACACTTCATACTTGAAAAGGAACAGAATTACTACTGAACAATTCATTTGTCATTATGTTATTCCAGCCAAACAAGAGAGAGGCTGGTGCTACATGGAGTATTGGTTGAATTCAGAGAATAATACAAGTCTAATACAGGAGTAGGCAACATCAGCTCTTCCAGTCAATTCCATTGTAAGTCTTTGTTCCAATCAGATCCTTCATTATTTCAATAATCTTCAGGAAACCTATTACTTGAAATACAATGGTTGGGACAAAGACCTGGAACTGAATGAAAGAGCCAAGGTTGCCCACTTTTTTTAAGACTCAAACTAGGTAAGGGTGGGAGTGATAACTTGTTGAGTAACCCATATGCCACAAATTAATATTAAAATCTAAACTAAAGAGACAGCACTTATTCTATTTTCTGACATTAGGAGTGACAGTAAAATCTCGTCAAAGTTCCCAGCTCATCCTGTTTTGATATTGTTTTTGCACAATGCAGTCATGAAGAGTTAACAGGCCCTGAAGTGCATCTATCAGTTTGACGGGATTCTACATGCCCAGTCTGTTCTCACTTAACTACAAGCAAAAGGCATCTGGATTTTGTCCACTTAAGGCTTTCTGCAAATTGAAAGGAGTTTGGAGTAGGTGAAAGGGCACAGTTGAGGTCACTGAACTCATTCCAAGCTGTGTCACTGAAATTTCCCAGTACTGGGAGTATACAAGAAATAGGGAAGGGGCAAACAAGGCCAGAGAAAGGGTCCCATCATCTTTTGGTGGCTTTGCACAGCATAATTTGGAATATTGTTTGTGCTCTACATACTTACATACATAGCACGACAGAATACAGAACATTTTCTAAGATTGTTGTCAATGGTACTTTAGAACTATCATTATGTAATTGTTTTACCTAAAATAATTAGGAAGACAAGAAATAGTGATATGAACCCAAAAAGACAACTGAGACAGAATAATGACCTTCTGTATACTTTCTCCCTAACTGTACAGTACTGTACATGGATGTCTGCAAACACATGCAGTTAGCATATACACTATAAGCCATAACAATTTTTTACCTAAGCCTACATATTTATTTCACATACATCTAAATATTTACAGACTTGATAGAACTTGTGATGTTGTAATAACACTGTTATAACACATATATTACACACTGTTGCTAAATATAACTGCCATAATTTAGCATTAATTACAGAGGTGATACAATTCCTGCTCAGTTGTTATATAAGCAAGCATTGCTTAGCACACACAACCTTCTAATAATTACATACTAGAAAGTCAAATCACATCAGTCCAGTTCACACTTATGGCCTCAATCATGAAAGGGCACCGAATTTGGATACCTAAAACAAAAAGCCTTTTTCCTTTCTCCTTTAATGCATATACAATAAAAGTCATGTTGTGCAATGGCATATTTTTATTTTTGTTCTGCTTACTCAAAAAATATTGATTAATGAAACCAAGCCTCAATACGGTTCCTTGTTCGGCATTGCCACCCTACAGAGCAGGCTCCATGGATCAGGGTGACTGTGCTATGTGAGTACAATCAATAGCACAAGTCCTGTAAACCTGTCCTCTGTGGGAAATTTAATATAATTCCCAGTGAACTTTAGCAGGGTTTTTTTTGTGTAAATCGCAGTTTGTTAAATAGGTTGCAGTTAAAGCTGAATGACATAGTTTAAAATAAATAGTTAATACCCTAAAGCAGGGGTAGTAAAAATAGCCAATCAAATATCACATAGGATCCCTTTCCCCATGCACATAACTTTGATTAGGATAGCAAACCGAAGGCTTCTTTAAACTATTTATTTTACTTTGTGTACAATTTAAAATCAGTAGTGAAAAAGTAATTGGAGATGTCACAGAAGATTCCAAAATCATTAGTTAGGTGATTACTGTTTCACTGAATAATTTTGACGACAAGATAAACATACCTGATTTGCAGTGCAACGGTTGCAGCTATGAAAGATTATACCATACAACGCTACTATGATACGCTGCACAAAACAACATATTTTGAGTTTACTGGAAATTTAAAAAGCTATGGAGTCTCAACGAAAGGAAAGGACTTTAACTTCAAGAAGCTGTGGAAAGTGTAGAATTACCTTGGAAGAAACTAACTGGGATTACAACAGAATGCAAAGTATATGACTGAACAAAAGAGTAGACTGACTAGTAACAGAATGCTGAAGAAAACTGATGAAAGAAATGCAGCAGCACCCATTTTCTTACAGTGGATTCTGCATCAACCAGCATTATCTCTGGAAAAGTTGCAGAATTAGAACATGTAATGTGCATTGTTATCAAGCGTGCGCGAAAAGAGGTGAAGTGTCCTGGCAGGTCATAAAAAGGTATATTTCATATTGGTACTGTTTAATATTTCTCATTTTCACAGCTTGTCAGTATCTTTTTTTTCAATGCTGTTAAAAATTTTATATTTTGGAACAGAAGTTCTAAATATTGAGACTTACAGACATTATATACTCTGACATCTTTTTTTTTTTTACTGTTTAAGATTTCCTTTGAAAGTAAAGTACTCTTCTATTTCCTCCATTATATTACATTTGTGATACTGAGTTTTTATTTGTCAGTGTTCTAGGAAAGCTGATTCTATTTAATGTGTTTTCTGTAAAGTAGTATATTTGAGTATATTGGCCTTCATATAATTTATATAGACATGTTCACGTACATTATATATGTATATATATATATATATATATATATATATATATATATATATATATATATATATATATATATATATATGAGCAAAAAAAATAAAATAAACAACACAGGTAATGAGCTATATTGTAATTTTCCAACATGTGGAATATAATGTACTTTATTAATGATTCAAGGGAATCAACCAACATTACACAATTCTCAAATTATGAATTTATTTCCAAAAAAATTAAGTGTCACAATTATTGGCACCCTTGTTTTCAGTACTTTGTGCACGCTCCCCTTGCAAGGATAACAGCCTTTTTTATGAGATTGGAGAACACATTAGAAGGGATCTGAGGCCATTCCTCCATACAGAATCTTTACAGATCCTTGATATCCTTCGGTCTGCGCTTATGGACTGCCCTCTTCAATTCAAACCATAGGTTTTCAATGGGATTCAAGTCCAAAGACTGAGATGGCCATTGCAAAATGTTGATTTTGTGGTCAATTAACCATTTCTTTGTGGATTTTGATGTGTGCTTGGGGTCATTGTCTTGCTGGAAGATTCACTTGTGGCCAAGTTTCAGCCTCCTGGCAGAGGCAACCTGGTTTTTGGCTAAAATGTCCTGGTACTTGGTAGAGTTCATGATGCCGTTGACCTTAACAAGGGCTCCTGGACCAGTGAAAGCAAAACAGCCCCATAACATCAAAGATCCATCACCATATTTTACAGTAGTTATGAGGTTCTTTTCCGCATACGCATCCTTCTTTCTACGCCAAACCCACCACTGGTGTGCGTGGTCAAAGAGTTCTCTTTTCGTCTCATCCGACCATAGCACAGGATTCCAATCCAAGTCACTCCAGGCACTTACATTTGTTGGTTGCTCTCAATAAAGGCTTTTTTCTGGCAACCCTTCCAAATAGGCTATTGGCATGGAGGTGGCATCTAATTGTAGATTTGGAGACTTGGTGACCCCAAAATGCAACTGATGGCCCTTGGATTCTTCTTTGCCTCCCAAACCATCTTCCTCACTGTGCATGGAGGCAAGATGCATTTGTATCCTCTACCAGGCAGATTTACCACTGTTCCACTGGTTTTTAAATTCTTAATTATTGCCCTAATAGTGATAAGTGGTATATTTAAGTTTTCAGGTATTTTTTTGTACCCATTGCCTGATTTATTAAGGTCAACAACCATTTGTCTCTTTTCATTTGTGAGTTATTTGCCTTTCCCCATGGTGATGGATGACAAATGGATATTACATGTGTGTTACCTCATTTTTATACCCCAGTGAAACAGGAAGCCATGGAAGGCCACAATACAGTTCCTTAAGACTGAGATGTACTTAAAAAAGTATAATGAATGCAGATTTAATTTTGTTTAATTTTATTTATAATAATTTTCATAATCAAGTAATTCACCAAGATGTGTTTATTTTGCGTTAGTGAATCAGTGAATCTAAAGAACAAATCTGCTGAACTGATTCACTAAACTGAATAAATCAAATGAATCAGTAAAAGGGATCGAACTGCACATCCCTAGTTTTCAGGTCAGAAAAATAGGTTTAAGCCTGCTTGGCAAGTTTGGCCATGTGCTTAAGTGAGCCACTATAAACTATCCACCATTTTTGTGGATTAATGTCCAGGTTAGGAAGTGGGAGTGCATTTTAGCAGGCTAGTGAAATATTGTACACAAGAGGCAGTTTAACCCAGCGGGGGTTTGAGACACGGATGTAGCAGAATTTGACTGGTCTAATGTAACAATCTGGCTGTCTGTATCTTCTTCAATAAGCAGATGCAATTTCATTTGAATCAGCTCTTCTGTTGTGCATTTGGATTCAATTTTGTGAACGAAAGTGCTCCTGGGTGACTGTTACACAACGTATCTCATAAGAACCTGTATCAGTTTCCACCATTCTAAAAAGTTATAAAACAACTTCAATGTGGTCTTTCTGCAATACGCAGAGAGATAATCACATGTGACTGTAAAGTCACGTGACAGATTACCACGCCAGCAATGTCACAGGCACCTTTTTAGACTGCATAAACAGATCCCTGAGCCACTAATCAAGCTTCAGGAGCCTGATCTGGGATTTATGACCACCGTGACCACTTCCGTAGAGAAAAACCAGTATGGATCACTGATGCTGAAGTCCATTCTGTTTTTTTTGACTTGCCAATGGCTGTACTGTACCAGCCGCGGTACAGTACTGAACCAGATATTGGACCGGTTTCCCTATTGCACAGTAATTGCAATTATCGTGCACGATAAAGTTTAGCGCCCTTTCGTAAATGAGGCCCTTAATCACACCCAACATGACCATTGGCTGTGCCTTACTGATTATGCCTGTTTGTCCTCGTCTGTGTAATATTTATTCTATGTTGCAACTGCTGAAGTATACTTTAATGACTAAAACACATTAATTTCTAAAAGTGAAAAAAGAAAATCAGCGGAAGTGCTTTTAAAGCTGAAAACTCTGAACAGCCAAAAGCGTAATGGTTTGCAGACATTATTAATGTGTATGAAAGACTATCTTCAGGACAATCAATCAGTCTCATGCTGTAGGGCACCATCAAGCAACTGAATCTGCTACCCAAGTAACTTTAGGTGCTTTATTGCTTAAAATGATTCATAAACGACATAAAACATCCTAAGCTGGGAGCTGAGTCCTGTCATACATGATGCTACCAGCTGGTCTTGCCTCTAGGCAGAACCTTGTTGGAGACACACCACCATGGCTAATCATGTTCCAGCCATTTTCACCCCATTTTACATTACTTCTTAATGTTTCCTTCTTTATGTATTCCCAGATCTCTAAGATAATTAAGATGGTCCTTGTTTTCTTTTTCATACAAAAAGAGATGGGCCCAGGGTGCCTTTAGACTTCCCAGCACCCATCACCTACAAAATACCAATAGCCACTTACATATTGGCAGTAAGCCATGGGGTTTGTCAGTGAAAGATTTAGTGTGAATTCCAGACCAACCCACTCACACGCGTACACATACAAACTCACACAACAGTCACTACGAAGAGTGCTTCACAAATTTACAATGTTTCTTTTGATCCCAACTCAGTAGGAATAACAAGATGTGAACATGTGATATCTGTCAACATGAGCACTTAAACCTTTTATATATTTTATATGGCTTTCTCAATGAAGTACTTTAACAATAAGTTGTATACTGACTACTCTCTAGCCTACAGAAGTAGGAACTGCTTCCTTATTTTCTGCACTTATATTGGAATAAACAGACTAATGACAAGAACTGATGAACCATAAATATGTTGTGCCAATTTCAAAATTATATACTTATTTTTTTTCTATTTTTATTAGATTGACAAAAGGAGACAAAGGGATCAAATACAAACTCCAGTCCACAGACTCTAGTTGAAACACCATCCTTGTCACTTCAGTACAGAACTAATACTTGGGGTCACAATCAGCCACACTTTAAAAAGAGAAAATGTTTTTATCGTGCTTTCTAGGACACACTGGGCAAGTTTTCAAAAAACAGTGCTACTGTATCAAACTCATGGTCTAGTAACAGAGCTTTAATAGCAAGTGATTTTCAAATGAAATGTGTTCATTAAATCAATCTGTTAATGTTTTGAAATTGAGTTGATGAGGTAATTAATGAACGCATTTCTCCTTAAAAAGCTTAATTGTCGCAGGTCACTGTCACAGGGTCTTCCTCGGGTCACGCGTGTGGGTCGCCGCTGTTCAAGCATACAGAGAGACAGACGTGGTGTTGATGTTGAAAACGCCGGCACAGGCGCGCAGGTTTTATTAATAAAAACAGAAAACGAAAGTAAAATAAAGGTGGTCATGTAACGTTACCAGCGATGGTAACGCACAGAGGACTAATACAGCAAACTGAACAAAAAGTGTAAAATAAAACACAGTACAACAAACTATAAATCAAAAGGTGCCATGAAAACGGCAGGCCTTGCAGCAGCCCTGATCACACCGATCGCCATGTTTTTATACTGATGCTCCGCTGAAACACGCCCACCCGCCTGCAGGAACAGCTGATTGCTTTCAGCTGCTGCTCCACGCAGACGGGTAAATGTCCCCAGCGGAGCGCCACAGTAGCTAAACAATTAAATATTAACAATTAACACAAAAACATATAATAAACTATATATTTCCATGTGCAAGTATTACACTTTGCCACTGTCACCTATAGCACGTCCTGTCTCAATGACTAAGTAAGGGGAACTCTTTAATGAAAATGCATGTTAATGAGATCAAAAAAAATGAATGGAAGCATAATTTGCTGTTATGGAAATTACTGGCATTCAGGGAACAAGCAGCAGCCAAATGGAAATAAAAAATAATGGGAATATCTATGTTGTGTACACAGCAAATATCTAAGTTTGTAAACTTAACTTACATATTGCATTTTGTCATGCAGAATGTACATTTATTTGGAATACTTCACATATAAAATGCTGATTTATGATTATCTGGCATGTGGGTAAAAATCTAATGGCATCTAATGGCAAAATTAAACCCTACCAGTCATGTACCCTCTTGTGGGGGGACATTTTGCCACAGCTCTTTTAATGTGTATTTTGCAGTCATTTTTTTGGTTAAAAAGAAAAAAAAAATCCATAAGTCACCTATATATATTGGTTGGAATTTATTTTCTTATGATGACATCTACTTTTGTCCATATTAGTATGCACGATTGTAAGCTATAGATATGTTTGAAGTGCCATTTGTGTTTGTAGTTATTAGCTATATTATACACATATACCATGTATGTAACATTTAATTACACATGTATTAAGCTTTTCAAAATTATGATAGAACTCCCTACCCAATACACAATTTGCCTATAGTTAATTGTTCATTGAATCTTTTAATTTTCTCTGGTACTCTTTGCTCGCCTCAGCGATAAAGAAACTCAACATGATTAGAATTAGCCACAGAACACTTACAGTATTATAAGAACATTTTATATACATGCAGTGTGTGAAGGTGAAAGTGTGCATTGTACATAAAGTGTGAGGTCTGTGGGAGTCTGACAACATGAAATACGTTTATGCAAATTCCATGTCAATGATCTTGATCACATTCCTACTGCATTGCTGTGTGTCCTTGACACCTGTTCTTCGTTCTTGTGTGGATAAGACACAGGTGTTGAAAGTCAAGGATGCATTGCAAGTCTGCAATCACCTAAGAAAGCTTTATTGTAATATCTAATACGTCAAGATTTCAGTCGTATAATTCAAATAAAATGTACAGGACAGATCAACTGTCATATAATGTACATATGCAGAATTCAAATAGGCTATAGTTGCATTGATAATTTCTTGGTAGTAGCATTACACTTTGAGCAAATAACGATATGTCATTTTAGCAATACAACAAACATTCAGTAAGGTTACAAATTGTTAACATAAGTGAATAAATCTCCTTCATAACCACAACTATGGAAAAGGCTGAAATATTTCCATAACTACTGTAAGAAATTAACTCCCTCTCTCTCTCTCTCTCTCTCTCTCTCTCTCTCTCTCTCTCATCAGCTGTGGTCTGTTAAAGTCCTGCTTCAAGGTGAGTTGTATACTGTTAATTAAAACCCGCCTTTTCCAAGTGCAAATTAACTCCTGATAATTTATAAAATAGTTACAAGACCGATTGAAAATGCCAAAAATCAATGCTTCATACCAATTTCTTGATTAACACTGGAGTTATCATTTAGGACCTTTTGAAATAATATTTCTGATAATATTTATGTTTTCATTTTTAAAGATTGTTTTATACCACCATGTCTTTTTCATGGATCAACCACCCATGAACTATAGTATTAATTTATCAAACATAATTTGACTCTTATTTACATTGCTATGGTTAACTATTGCCAGCCAAAACTAGAGATGCAACAATTAATTGATAAATCGGTTATTGATCACCATGGTTTTTACTTTGTGAGCCTCAATTAAACATTCAGTGGTCAATTACTGGCCCTGGTGCCCAACTCATTTATTATATTACTATAGCAGTCTATGTATTTTTTGCTATTTGCTTTTAAACAAAAATGTTTCCTTTAGATCATGCATGGGATATGGCACTACAACTCACAAAAATGCTCACTGCTTGGGAAGGGTAACTATTTTTTTTCTACTCAGGTAATGCAGATTTTATTGTTTTACAGAAAAATCATGAAAAGGTATGAATGATATATCTGGCACAATCTCCCCTATCTTGAACTGATGGATTAATTCTGTTTTGGGAAGTGTCCTTTGTTACATTTTAACACTGACAGATGAAGATTACTTAAGCAGTAATATTTATGTTCCCAGGTTTGGAAGACAGCCAGTAAAAATGCATAGACCCAGTAGATTCCTTTACTTTTCTTTCTATTTTTTATGGCACACTATAACTAAAAATGTTATTTGTAATTACAACATCATTTTTGTGTCAACTAAAATGCACCAATATATTAATTAACATAATTCCACATATTAAACTTAGAAAGTTTATTCAACTAAAATTCCTTAAATTCCCAAATTGCCTATGGAATATTATAATCTTGAATCATTCTTGAGGTCTTTGCTTACATTTTAAACATTTTGCCAGTTTTCTAGATAGAAACAATGCTATATATTTAACTGATTTAAAGGGCCCTGGATGATTATCAAAATGGGACTTTATGCACCAGTATTATTAAAACAACATCACTGAAAGGGTAGTTGTGAGTCTGATGTATTTTTGTATTTAGGACATTATTTTCAATTCATTGTACAGTTTTTACACCTGACACACCATTTCATTCCACAAGTAAACCGGATCTACTGTCTGTGCCAACGCTGTAAACGCTCATAGTCTTCCTATCTGTGAATGCCATGCGCAGCTGATAAAAAGATCAAGATGCACAACATGCTACAAAACAGCAAATGTGAATAGCAAATGAGCAGTTTAAAACAAACTGAATTTTCAGGTTGCCAATTACACTATAACATAGATTGCAATGGCAGATGCAACGCTTATCTATTAAGTGTTTATTAACATGTAACTGAATATTGCATATCAATGAAATATAAAGCATTACACTTTTATAATTCCAGTTCGGGTTTGGACACCATTGGTACAGGGTTGCAGTACATGGTGTTGATTTTTATATTCAGTACAATATCCAGGCTAATGACAGGTGTAAACTGTCTGGTTAACTGATAACTGACCCACACCTTGAAGGTAACAAGATTGCATTGCAGAACAGAAAACTGCAGCAAGCACCTAGCTTTGACTGGTTTAAATCACAATGCAGCCAGCTATGAACTTTTGAACAAGGTACTCTCTGTGGACTTGAAGCTTCTGAACTAGGATTCAGAACAAGTACCTTAGCCAAACTGTCCACCTGTTTAACTACTCACACGCTCCTACCATCAGCAGTTTTACATCCATTCTGGGTCTAATGTCAGTTGGCTCTCAAACCCACACAGCTGCCTTTTATAAAAATCTGGTAGCACAGGCAAAATGTGCGAACCTGTCATCAAATATATTACAACACCAAGCCACTCTGAACTGGTTTATTTATGAAGTCTCCATTCTCCTACCGAGATGTACATTTGTAATCTTTTCATATCAAGCAAACAATATGATAGAAGCGATCCACATGATCTATGTACAATCATGCTTGCTCATGCCAATATTTTTTTTTTTTTTTTTTTAATTAAGATGCCTACTATATATAATATAACATTCATAACACATTTTAAGTAGGCCACAACAGTCAAGGTAATTTGTTATTATGGTAAAAAGAATTCCAGTTTTATCAAAACTGTCTTTGTCTGTGCTCTGTCTGTGGAATGATGGTTTTATGATTTAGTGTTTGAAGTTATGGATGAAAACATATTTGTCAGTATTTATGCTGGACTCCAACTGTCCAATCTGCCAAATTGTTGATATAAGCCAAGTTCAGTCCCTTTAAGGAATGTCTTTCTCCTTTAAGCTATTTGCAGGTCTACATAAATAATGCTGAATGAGAGACCCTATTGTATCTGTTGGCACTAAAAGAGCCTTGCAATTTGAAGGTGTCTGAGAAAAACTGCCCCAGAGCCAGAGAACCAGAAGGGAGTTCACCTTCATGCAGACTTGGATTCATTTATTGGCTTTGAGGTCTGTCAGCACTCCTCTAGATCAACAATTTGTGTATTTTGTTTGAGATAATAAATGCAAGGAAAAAATGAAGAATTAATTGCAACAGAGGGGCTCCACAAGTATCATTAAATACAGAGGCATACTGTTCTTGCTGCCAGACCATACTAAAGTTTAGAGTGATTGTGATAGTGTGCAGACCTCAGGTGGAATCAGTTAGACTCAGGCTATTACCTGTAGCAAGTTCACTATCCCATACTGTTTCCTCATTCATAATTCGGTATCATAGACAATGAAAAATGGACTGGTCACAAAACAGGGGAGGATGAACCGTGTGGCAGTTAATGTCCATTTTGACATCAGTTTTATGTGGGGGGTATCCATTCTTCCCTTTAATAATTTCTGACTATTCTCTGAAACCTTTTGAAATTGCTGTAATTTACATCTGAAAAGAAAAAAACTGGATCATTAGGTTTGAAACCTGTGATTCTTATACATCTGGAACATCTATAAAAGCTGTCTTACACTGTAGAACTTTGTGGGTGTCTTTCCTTTGCCATCTTTGGTAGATTATGCTGTACAGTGCCTCACAATTAAGATCGCTTATGAGAACAAATGGTCCATTTTGTGGCTCCCAGATAATAAGAATGAAAGTTTAGTTTAGTTTAGTTTTTGCACAGTGTTTAGTTATTAGTAATCATAGTAGCTTTAGCCAAGAAGACAGCCCCTGATTATAAATGTAGGTTAAAAAAAAAAAGAAAGAAAAAGTTTGTAGCCTACAGCCTCACTCAGCTGCTGTATCTTCCACCCAAAATTAAAAATAGGTTGTTGTATACACAGACCCATACCCAAGTACAGTACTTTATAAAAGCTAACATGCCAAGTAGAATGAGGATTTTGTGAAATGATATAGGGACAAATTTGGTGGAAATTTCTATAATACAAGGCACGTCATAAAACACACAAACACTTTTTTTACAAAAAACCTTTATCTGGAGTGCCTAGTTAGTAAATGCAGTACATAATAAGTGTGTATGGTGGGGGGGGGGGGGGGGGGGGGGGGGGGGGGGGTTGACTATTTGATTTTGATTTATGTAATTTCTATTTGAAGGCAGGTACAAACATGTCCAAATCCTAGCATTCATCTGGGAATGAGTTGAAAAAAACCTTAAAATGTTTAGTCCTGCATAAACCATGACCATGTTGAATGAATACCACAAGACCAAAAGCATATTAATGGAATAAAAAGTTAAGGCTCCCCACCTCCTTTATAGAGGTACTGACCACACAACTCCAAAGATCTGCTGGTAGTTGAATTGTATGCCTTTAGAGTAGGTGAATAACATTTAAAAGATAACTAAGCTAATTAAGACACAAATGTCAAAGGCTTCTCATCTTGGATTAGCTTTTCAATTATGATCATAATGTTTGTGCAGGTCAGATTAGAATAGTAAGTAAAATGGTTAGAAAATCTCATTGAGACAGTGTATTTGAGACCCGATAACAAGGCCTCCTCAACTATAAAAAAGGGAAATATTAATAGGAGGAGGTTGTTGTTTTTTTTTAAGGCTTGGGAAGACGCAAAAACTGTTTCTTGTTCTTTTTTTTGTGACCTTTTTTTTTTTAGAAGATATCAAAAACAAAAACAGGCACAAGCGATATAGCACAACAAAGGAAGTGGAAGAAAAGAGTTACCCATAAATAGCCGCCGTTTCACCCGCTTGTCCACATCAGCTACTGACGTGGCATTGAACTCAGAGCTCTCAATTGCAGCCTCATCCTTCTCTAAAACACAAGTAAGGGACAAACATGGAGCAGTTGGTTAATCAAAAGCCCAATTTTCCACCACTAAGACAGTCTTGCTGTTTGCACACCAAAGTCAAGAAGAAAGCCGTAAAGCACTAAAAATCCCTGTTAGAGTGTTAATCCCATTTGACGTCCCAGAATAAAATTTTAAAAGGAGAGTGAAGTGGGTACATTCAAAATAATAATAAGTAAATAAAGTGTGTTGTTGCTCTTTTTTCTTCAATACACACAAAGGCCTTGATTGCAACAATGACTCAGAATAGAATAAAATGACATAGAGAATGGGAAGGGGGAGGAATAGTAGCATGGTGGGTAGCTGACTTTGGCCAGCTCCAGAATATCAGAAAATGGTAGGCACAGGACTGGACAGACAAGAGTGGAAGGAACCAGTGATGGATGAACAAAGGAAGACTACAATCTCCCATGGTGACACAAAACAATGGGGTAAAAAGAAAAAAAAGAAAAAAGGACCAGACCGCATGCAAACAGGAAAAGATCAACTGTGGCAGTGCTGGTTGCCTGCTTGTCTATGGAACACATCACAACTGGCTAAACAGTCAATGCCTGAAACAATGTTCCAAAGCTGGGCCAAGGTTAGGACTGACATGCAAATTATCAGCAGTGTTAGAGTGATAAACACAATGATGGGCGAACTTTGTGTAGACATTTTTCCAAATGCTTGGTCTGAAACTTTAGGCACTGAGGACAACCATTGAGTGAGATGGCCTCAACATTTGTACTCATTGCTTAAAAAGATCTAAGCAGGTCTTTGATGTACAAAGTCCTGTTATGAAAGAAAAACGCTAAACTGCCCTGGTGCAGAAAGCTTAAAACCTCTTCAAATTGAAGCTTGCCCATCTGTTATCAGAGCTTGTAATGCTTAGATAGTCTTTGAAGTTTTGGTCAAAATGCGTAAGTCACAAAGAGGTTACTGAAGTGAATTAAGACCATTCCTTAATATTAAAAGGATAGGGTGGGGGTGGGAAGGGATAGAAAAAAGAGAGTCCAAAACTCAACAAAAGAAACATAAAAGGAGTCAGTAATTAAACTCCCATCTGGGGGAGGCAGTGAGGGCAAGCAGTGGTGGTTGCAACGAGAAAATAAATAAATCAAATTGATGCAGTAAATGAAACAAAACAAGAGGACAAGGCGTTATTTTTTATTTTTTTGCGATTGTAAAAAAAAAAAAAAGAAAGGAATAGTAAAATTCAAGGCAGACTCTCGCATGCAGATAAATAAATAAAATGAAAAAATAAAGAGATGAAGACAGGCGAACAAGGATGATAACAATGGGTTAGACAGAGTGCAGGTTGGTAGAATGGCACGAGGCAGACATTTGCATTCCTAATCAGTGATGACTAGAATCCACACCTCGGCTGATAGGACACAACTGGATGCCATGAGAGGGAAGGTGGGTGGGCAGGCTTAATTTTTTTCTGTGGCATCAGAGCATGGTCAAACAGTAACAGGGTTTTTGGTTTTTGTCTTTTTTTTTTTGTGTTTGTTTGTTTTTTTTTTTTTTTAATCAGTTCTTGGTTGGATCAGGCTGCAATTGAGGTGTTTTGCTCTAGTTGTTTTGAAAATCAATGCTTAGACAAGACAGGCAATCAGTAACCATCACCAGAATGCAGAAGGAAAGTGAATAAGGAGCCTAAAGAAGGTGCTACATAAAAAAGGAAGAACTAACAACAGCAATTAATGTGGCTCGGATCACTGAAACAAGGAGTGTGCTTCTTGTGTGAGGAAAGAATTGATACAATAGCTTTTTTTTCAAATGAATGATGTACACCATTTCCTGTAAGGAAAAAAAAGACATAACCCCCAAAAAGTTTTCTGTAGATATGCTTCTTAAACAGTAGTCCAATACAAATTCACATTTGTCTTTTTCTCCCTACTTTTACGTGTTTAGCATCCAGTAAGAAGTAAATCTGCAGGAGGGAAGAAAACATTTGTTGAGAGGGTTATATTAAAGAAAATTTGACATGACATATAAAATGAGCAAAAATTATGTATTGCTGCAACTCCTGACCTACTTTACTTTGAAAGGCTTTCCTGCAAGTTATCTACCAAACACAAACAATAACAAACAGTACAGTCAGGTATACATAAATAAGTAGTTTTCATTTTTGATAATTTTGCATTAATAATATAAGGAATAATGTACACCAAGATAGAATTACAGACTTTTTGGTGTATATACTTTGTTATAATACCTTGTGACATAACAGACAGAAATTGTAGAACTAGCAAGGTTAACAGTTGAAGAATAACATTGAAAACAAAATTTTAAAAATTAAACGTCAGTATTTATTTTTTTATTTTATTAACATTTCTTTGGACAGGGGTGGGGGGCTGGGGACATCGGAAAAGTACTTGTATTATTACTAACAATCGTAGTAGAAAATTTGTGGCTGAGGTTACTTCTTACTAAATGTATGTTGCTTATTATTTTTTAAGAGTACTTGAGTTATTCTGCTCTTTCACAAATTTCTCACAGTCTTCTGCAGATAGAACTTTAAATCTGCAGCCCATTGTTGTTTGTTTTGTTATTGACAGAGTTTTGTTGCACGCATGTACTGGAGGGAGAGTTTGTTTTTAAACAATGAAATTTGGGCATAAACTTTCTCACTTATAACGCATGACTCCAGATCTTCCTGAGGTTGTACTTTCCTCTCATCACACTCGCTGACTGCCATGTTTGCTGTTTTCTTTATGGAGTATATTGACTGATGCACGGTTTAGTTTTCGCTTTGCTCGACAAATAGCCAATAGAGAGCCTCCCATACCCACACTGTACCAAACCGAGCCCTCACGGGTTGGATGTGCCAGTGGAGAAGTGGCATGAGTCAGCAACCTGTGCTCTCAACACACTCTAGGCAGTACACATATTATGTACAGCGGTCATTCCAGCTCAGGTCAATGACTTGCAGCACCTGATTATTATTTTGGTTGGAAACCCATTGAAACAAGCTTGATGTACCTTTAACCACAGATGGAGGAAACTACTGCACAGAATTTGGTCCACTTGAGGTGGACTGACCCATATGCTACATGATATACATTTTTAAAAGCTTTTTTAAAGTTACTTAATAATTGCATACACTGCAGTGTCACCAGATGCAGACACGGGCAACACATTTATTACACATTGGCACTTCTCATGACCAATTTAGACAATAGAAAATGACATTGCTCAATAATCATCTAGATAAATAAAACAATTTTAAACAGCAATGGAGCAGAAAAATGCTATAGTTTGCTGTAAACAGATCTACAGTCTTTTTTACACTTTGCAGTCTAAGAGTTACAAATCTAAAGCCAAAACATAATCAAAACATTTCAGAAATACTGTTGAGGTAATTAAAAAACAAACAAACAAAAAAAAAACATCAAAAACCAAAAAAATCAAGCATACAATTTTCAAAAACATCCAAAAATTTTAGGAAAAAAAGTAGTGGAACTGCCATCGCAGCTTGATTTCGCAACCCCTAGTTAAAACATCATTCTGGAGCTGGAATGCAACAAGCAGATTATAAATCATTGTCACTCTTTTATGAAAGATATAGAAAGGCATCTGGCACATTCTGAAATGATTTCTGAACTCCAAAAGGGACAAATCCCACAACAGATGAGTTACCTTCAACTGCTAATTAGTCATCTGCAATTCAAAACCATATCTGCTTTTCAAGGAACCATCTCCCGGATTCAGTCATAGAAATGAATATACCATATTGTCAACGGTATGACATTATCTCCATTTTACATATTGTAAGCTACCGGCAGCAATTTATTTTGTCAGTTTTATTTAGTACTTTGCTGCAAACGTTCTTGTTCATGGTGTATCTTTAACTCTTTAATGGGGCTAAGCTGAAGAATGTATTTATACTGAAATACAGTCTTTCTACTTGGTTATTTTGTTTTAATTTATTCACAATTCTCTGTTTCCTCTGAACTGACACCAAAGCTAGACAAATGGGAAAATCTATTAACATTTTCAAACAGGAGCTTCATAGGGGTCTTATAGGAAACTGTAATTATCAGCACAGCATTGTCTCCGAGAGCAGCTATGTACTGTAAGTATTGAAAAGCACTGTCTTCTGCAGCACTTGTGTTTTTATGTGACAAACCTATCCTATATCTTTATATTTCAATACAAACTTGTGTTGAATAGACTTAATAGGGTCGCTATATCTTTAAGGTGGCTTAGGGAATTAAACATATTTTTTGGTACAAATACACTGTCTTTTGTTGCAACTGTTTAAATAACAGGAGGCCAGGGAAAGGGAAAAGGACTGTTTAACTACCACCAGTGATCTGGAGATACTGAAGAATTTATGCTCACCCATATGTATTACATGTTTGCTTAAAAATGCTTCAACTGATGTGTGCAACTTTTTTTTATATTCATTTTGAAAACGAAAACAAATAGAACAAATTGTGTTTTGCATCAACAGAAAATTTAAAGAGATTAACAATCCAAAAATACAATTTTTTTTTTACCTAGTTCTATTGTGCATTTCTAAGACAATACAATGTTAAACTTGTATCAATGTTCAAGAAGTCCTTAGTTGAAAAGACTTACACCACCCCTCTGGACTGGATGTTGCCTTAGAACTAGAAAATACATCTTTGATAGAATCCAGCCCTCGCCATAATACTGCTGAATTAAAAAAAAAAATCACTTTGGGTTTCACTTACCGATGCACGTTTTGCTGTCCGAGTGTAAAGCATACTTCTGATGACAGCCACAGACAGGGCCGCTGTCCGTGTCATCACATGTGTGCTGGCATCCTCCATTCCCATAGTTACAGGTTACTATTCATACCCCCAGAAAAATGTAAAATACAGAAATAAAGTAAGTACAATGTATATTTTATACACCTTAAAACACAACAGGTCTATGACAGCATACCCTGTACATTCAGCAGCCATTAAACCTGTGGTATCTCTATATGTTATTGTGCTATATCTAGGCTTGCTATGAATTCCCCAAAAATATGAGTTTGACTGAAATAAATGTATATTGGATAAACATCAGTAAAACCACACTATTACTTGCTGTCTGTCCTATCTCCGTTGCGCTCTGAATGGCTAGGGGTCGCTGTCAGTCAACTCAGTGGACTGGTAATAGGCTAGTGTAGTTCACCACCAGTAATTTCATTGGCTGAAGCAGAGCTAGAATGCTCTCATTCGTTAAATCATCAAGACTGACTGCACTTTCATTTGCCAGTTATAGTGCCTGTCATTCAAAGCGCCTACTTTGAAATTAGCGGGTTAAGGTGAAGGTAAGCTTTTGCTTTAGGTATACGGTGACAGTTACTAGTTTGATTTAAGAGGAAAACACTTAATGAGTATTGTGCACAACGTCTGAAGTCGCCATGGCAGGACTAAACGGGCCTGTCAGCCTTGCCTTCTAGTGACTCTCCAGCTGTGCTGAAGCAGAGGGGTGGAGCTCAGACTCTGCATAATAACTGCAAGTTAGTACTGTTCAGCTACCTAATATTCTGTTATGTGCATATTATTTTTACTTGTAAATGTATGCTATAAAACCCTGTGTAATACACTTTATATGCTGTATTTTCTATGGCTTATTTGAGATTTTTTTTTTTTTTTTCTAATTTGTGAAGAACTTTATGGTATAGCTTCGCTGTAACCAAACATTATTGCAATTAGAATGTTGGTAGCCATAGTTTTGTTGCATTTTGAATATGATAAAGGGGCTTCTCTAAATTACACGTTTCTCAATGGTGTAAAAAGTCTGGGGTTTTTCTTAAGCATAAAGGTTGATTTCACCAATACTGTGCTTGAATTGAAAATAAAGATCGAAAACAAAACATAATTTTAAAAAAATTAAAATAAATGTCGCTATTCATCGCTGATTTGGCAAACAAATAAAAATTGAATTGTAGCAAGCCTAGCTATAGCTATTCATAAACATTCATAAATAATAATAAAAAAACAGCAGTTTACTGAGGGTGGTTCACTTCTCTACTTGTACTGTATACTAGTGTTCCGTCTTTCTGGTTTATTCCGAATTTTACCACAAAATCACAGGATTTTTTTTTCCTTGTCCTGCAGCAAAAAAATGACGAAATACCTGATTTTGTCTATTAGTCAATATTTTCCTGTTACTATTTTCTAGGAAATGCACAATAATTGGATTAATATGTTGTTTTATTTTGACTCTGACATTGTAATAAGCAGCCTTACTCTGTATATCCAGGATACAGCAGACACATCAGAGGATCAAATAACATTAAAACGTGGTTCTCTGTCACTTCACAAACACATTATCACCTGATTATGCTGGCCAATTAAAGTATGATTATTTGGCAATTGTCGGGCATAGTAACTACTAGCTTGATCAAAACTAAATTGAAATACTTACACGAAAATATAATATTTCTAGTGGATGAGGAATGGGGAGAAAACGTAAATAAGTTTATGAATATTCAAAAGAAAACATATGTTTTAAAGTATACAAAAAGCAAAAATAACAGAAGTGGGTCAGATGGGGCAGAAGACACATAGCACTACAAATACTGTTGCATTGCGGTAGGTGTTTGCGCTGACAATAAAAGAAAGTAAAATAGGCGACACATTAAACTAAAAAAATTAAGTGAACTGAGAGACATGCAATCAGTTTATAAAGCTTTTACACGTGCTTTAATAAAAAGACAGCGCAGAATGACTGTGTTAATGAGTTTGTCAGAGCACTGTGCTTTGCTGGACAGTCGCTGTTTATTGCAGAGAAGTATGAATTGGTGACTTCATGCGATGTTACTGTCATTCAACTAAAACACTGCCTAACACTGCCAATCTTAAATATTTTACAGAAAATGTAATGGTGATGCTTTGGAAATTTATGGAATGCATTGGTGGAAATGTCCAGTGTGATTTTTGACGCATCTCCTGTTGGCTTGCACCACCCAGTTCTGTCAATTTTTTTCTTATTTTTATGATTTCAAGGCGAATTGTTTTGTGCTGATTACATGATCCTACCTTCTGTAGACACTATTTTCGTCAGCGCAGCCCAAACGTTCGCAGAGTACCAGCTACATGGGAAAATGTGGCCTCAACTTGCACAGATTCTGCTTCATCATACATGCCAGGGACATTAAACTTAATCAGAAACCAGAACTGCTATGCATCATATTCCACATGTAAAGTGTGTATACTGAGATTGCTTCCCCCCAATTATTACCGATGTTTCAATTAAAAACTATTTATTACCAATTTTATCCCTATTTTAATATATGTAAAATGAACTCTGAGAAATTCCCTGATTTTTTAAAGATAAAAACTGAAAATGTGGAACACTATGTATACCCCTGGAAGCTATTTCTCCTACTTCATGGCTCTTGGTTTATTTATTTCCCAGTAATAATAGTAGTACAGGCAGATGGTGTCACACCTACAGTGCCATGAAAAAGTATTTGCCCCCAGTCTGACTTTCTCCATTTTTGCACATTTTTCACATTGAATTTGGTCAGATCTTTTTGTAGGTTGTAGTAGTATATAGAAGGAGTCTGAGAGAAGAAATGACACCACAATTTGGTGCTTCTTTCATTTTTTTGGCATGCAAGGTAATCAACATGAAATCTTCAGGTGTGAAAAAGTTATTGCCCCCCTAGTTAACTCAATAATTAGGGTCAGCTGTTTGAATACTTTGATTAATAAATCAGGCCTGATTTGGGCCAGCCCTCCCCAATATAAATCTGACTAACTTTGGCCCTTACCATCAGAGTGAAGTTGTCAGCACACAGGTTCTATAGGCACATCATGCCACGATTAAAATAAATTCCTGAAGACCTCCAGAAAAAAAAAGTTGTTGATGCATATCAATCTGAAAAGGGTTATAAAGCCATTTATAAGGCTCTGGGGCTCCATCAAACCACAGTCAGAGCCATATTGTCCAAATGGAGAAAGTTTGGCATAGTAGTGAATCTTCTCAGGAGTGGCCGTCCTGCCAAAATCTCTCCAAGAGCAAGGCGTAAAATCGTCCAGGAAGTCACAAAGAACCCTAGAACAACATCCAAAGATCTGCAGGCCTCGGCTAAGGTCAGTGTCCATGACTCCTCCATCAGAAAGACACTGGGAAAAAATGGGATTCATGGCAGAGTAGCAAGGCGGAAACCACTGCTCACTAAGAAGAACATGAATGCTTGTCTCAAGTTTTCCAAAAAGCACCTGGAAGATCCTCAAGAGTTCTGGAACAATGGAGAGATGAGTCAAAAGTGGAACTTTTTGGCCAACATGGACCCCGTCATGTCTGGCGAAAACCAAATACTGCATTCCACAGTGAGAACCTCATACTAACGGTCAAGCATAGTGGTGGTAGTGTCATGATTTGGGAATGCTTTGCTTCATCAGGACCTGGACGACTTGCCATCATTGAAGGAACCATGAATTCTGTATCAGAGAATTCCACAGAAGAATGTCAGGTAATCCGTCCGTGAGCTGAAGCTGAAGCGCAGCTGGGTCATGCAGCAAGAAAATGATCCAAACAAACAAGCAAGTCTACATCAGAATGGTTGAAGAACAAGAAATTTAAAGTTTTGGAATGGCCAGTCAAAGTCCAGACCTTAACCCCATTGAGATGTTGTAGCAGAACCTGAAACGAACAGTTGATGCTCAAAAACCCACAAATGTCACTGAGTTGAAGCAGTTCTGCATGAAGTCCAAAATTCCTCCACATCGCTTTAAGAGACTGATCAATAACTACAGGAAGCATTTGGTTGCAGTTATTGCTGCTAAAGGTGGCATAACCAGTTATTGAGTATAAGGGGGAGATTACTTTTTTAAACAGGGGCATTGGGTGTTGCATAACTTTTTTTAATAAATAAATGATATAAGTATCAACGTTTTTTGTTATTTGTTCACTCAGAGTCCCTTTTATCTAATATTAGATTTTGGTTGAAGATCTGATAACATTCTGTGTCAGAAATATGCAAAAATGCAGAAAATCAGACAGCAAATACTTTTTCACGGCACTATAATTTCCAAACCTTGGCTCCATTTTTGAGGCATGGTGATCATGCAGTCACAAAGGCAGTTCTTTTCAAGAGAATAAACTAGATAATGTATTTTTTGTCTTTTCACAGAAAATAATACACTCTAATACATTTGCTGCCATCAACTCACTTGAAGGATAAACTTGCTTATGAACATGTTCACATGGTTAGGACTTTAAAACAAAACAAATGTTTGATTATAAAAAAACAATTTCACAATGTTATTTCACAAAGTATTCTTCATTCTTCAATTGGGTCTAATTGTACTTGCCTATGGTAATATCATTGTTACATTATAAGCAAGTATGAGACAAACTTTACAGTAAGGAATGTGGAGGCTATGAGGCATCAAATTCCTTCGCCGAGTCATACAGATCTCACTTACTTTGCCTTCCTTTTAAAATAATAAATAGCTAATCTGCCTACAGCCATACAATCTTGGCTATTGATTTTGTCTCCAAAGCTCAGTAAGCCTGGTCTTGGTCAGTGTGTGTATGAGAGACCAAGGTGCACTGGAAGTGGCATTGCTGGCTCGATCTAGGAAAAAGATCAACCAATACCTCAACTGGGCACTGCCCAGCGTACTCTATGGTGTTTCAGTGGTGTGTTTCTACAAAAGAGAAGGTCCCTAGATAAAATCCAATCTAGGTTAACTACTTAAAGTCTCTAGGCTGGCAAATTCCACAACCATCATCATTCTTCAAATAGGAAGAAGAAAGTCACAATATTTCATTTCATTCCTTAATCACATCATTGCCATTTAACACACAGTTTGAGGTTTTGTCCAGAGAAACATACATGTGCAGTCCCTTTGGTTTTTGGCAAGCTCAAAGCCGGGTCGACATTCGCAGGCTACCCCACCCTTGGGCGTCTCCCTGCATATATGGGCACACCCATGCTCTTTGTTCATACAGTTCATCCCATCTGCAGAATAAAAAAGAGAGAAAGGGTTAGGGTTAGGGTTATGTTGTGAACAGGCCATAAACACATATTATCACTATTGCATTGTCAGCACAATCTAAAAAGCTTGGAGAGAATCCAGCCAGCTAGCACAATTTGGGAGTTAGGCTGAGGTTTTAAAGCATCATAATTTACAGCAAAGAATAGGCGCTGGGTCCCATTACAAATACATTTCAGTCATGTTCTTTGGAGTAATGTGAGATTTTTATGACCACCTAAATTAGTTTAACATTTCTCCTACATATCTCTTGCACAGGGGACAAGAGACTAAGGGCCCCATTCACTAAATGGCGGTTTAGCTAAATGATTCATTTGTAAGTTTACACAACACGCAGAATTCAACATGCGGAATTGGCATGAGGTTAACACACAATGTATGATATATATATATATATATAATATATATTATATATATATATATATAATATATATATATATATATATATAAAGTAGTGCTTGAAAGAAAAGGTAAGTATGATATGAGTTTGTCACAATGACAGCGACCAAGGAGCACAGAGTGAGGAATCTAAAGTTTACAGACCAGGAGCTAAATGTATTAGCAGAAGAGGTAGTGGGGTATTAGGAGAGGCCTTTTGGTGCTGAATGAACTATAAATATTTGTTCTTTCAACTTGACCTCCCTCTGATTTATTTTGTAATATTAATCAAAAGTCAGCAAATAAATCACTCAGTCAATTAAAAGTTCATTATTTACATTTCATTTACTTTCATTGGCGAAACGTGACTTTTTAACATTTTATGTCATTTGATTGCTTGTATTTATGACTGTACCTCTCTCTGTGTATATTCATTTATTGGACATTTACAGTTTATTTTGTATATTTTAAGCATCGCCTACTTAAATATCACAAGTACTCGGTGACTATATAAATTTATTAACATAGCCGACTGTCTGAGGATGTACGATTACATTGTAACATTAGAACTCAAGTCGCTATTGAAACAATCTTTAAAAATGAAACAAACTTTTGCTGGAAACAAGAGTCGTTCAAAATGATCTGTTAGCTGCAAAAAAAAAAATGAACAAGAAGACAAAACAGATTTTTTTTAAAACAACCTTGAATGAGATATTCAGCAACATTTTCGAGTTTTGCAAACCTTTAAAACGTATGTTGACACGTTAATTACAATGACATGTAATTCGCATTGACTATTTTGCTGCCTTTAATCCCAAAATATTAAACACAGGAGAACCGTTAACTGTAAAACTGAAATGACAAAACAGAAGCTATTGTGTTTTTCTTTATAAAAGACACTTTAGGGAGAGACTCTCGTCTGAGTGTGTCACAGTTAGGCATTGTTCCACAATTCAGGATTTTTTTCATTAAAAAACTTTGTAATATTTCATTGACCAGCCGTTGTATCGGTATGTTCGCTGCACTGAAGGCTTCCACTAATTCAAGTGTGTTCACATTACGTGTTTCTCCACTTTCTGTGCTGTTTTTAAACAGTCCTGTGATTGTGACCTGCCTGTTCTGTAATTGTTTAGCCTGAACTGCAAGTCTGATTTTCTTGTTTTTGTGTACTGCCCTGTCAAGATGCTTGTCAATAGTACCTTTTCTTAGATGACCCAAACACACATTATAAATTCTCCTCGTTTCATAGCTTGAACGCAGTCTTCTGTTGAAATTAATTTAGCTTTTTGATTTGTCAGCTGTCTGCATTTTTATGTTAATCATACACCTCAAGCTAATAAATCAACAATATCTAAACAGCCATTTTAAACTTCCCGGCTCTTACTCGCAAGTTATGTCATTGTACAGTATGAGGAATTCACCAGTCATGAAGCAGGTATTTGTTTGACCCCGTTGCCATAGTAACCAAATACACAACATTGATGCCAGACTGTGTACAGCTACTGTAGCGCTGCTTCTACTTGATAAAAGTATGAAATGAACAGGGGAGGTGAAGAGTAATGTAAAATACTGTAAGGATTTCTGTGAAATTCATAATATTGTGAATTTTCCATGGCCCTACATTAAGGCTAGTATGATTGATCTGTGCTCAATCTGTATCTAGTTATTACCTCCTCCTCACACAGCCCTAAAATCTGCCTGGTCTGAAATACTCTCTCCCTCTCTTTGTCCTGTGCAGCCCTTCTGTTTGTTCTATGACACCGCCTGGTTTTAATAAGAGGTACATCTAACACACGCTGAAGCACCTAGTAAAGTTAGCGCCCTTAAGTGAATATGGTTTGCATATCAAATACCTCCCTCCCGGTATTTTGTGACGTAATTTGCATGCATTTCCATCCATTAACATTATTCATTATATTTAAATGACTCGAATGCTGTACTTTTTCCACACACTTTTTCCACGGCTAGATTGCCTGCCACTGGTTAGTGAATACAACAGGTGTACAAAGCACGCAGTAAAGGGGATTACTGAGTGCAAAACACATTATTGCCATTTAGTGAATTAGGCCCTATAGTTTGGGTTGGCTTGCAGAAGACAAAGCAATATAGCCCAATTATGTATGAAATTCAAATACCACAGAACTCTGCACACCAAGCAAAGGGCTTGGTTTCCTTACTGTTTTAAAGCAGCATCAAAAGGGGGTCAGATTTTTTTTCAGTTAGACACAAAACACACATAAAATGCTTATGAAAGTTAAATAGGCACAATAATATTCTTCCAAATCAGCCAAGTAAATTACTGTTGGTACAGAATGGTACAGAACCCAGTTTTTCATTTACTATAATATTACATTTTTCCATCAGATACATAGTTCTAGTATTTATTTATTTATTTAATTATATTTTTGTATTGATTTTTTGTATTGTAGCTGTTTGTAAAGTTCCATCCTGCTGCTTTCATAAGTAAGCTACTCTATTATGTATGGCAGGAAATAAATATCCCTAAAGGAGACATGAGAAGGGGGAATATTATGAAAGTGTAATTAAGCTCATGATTCATTCACACAACATCACATAACAGTCCAAGGCCAAGATCAATAATGGCTATTGGCCTTGGCTATTGGCTATTTTATTGAAAAAAAAAGCAGCATGGTTTTTCACATGAATTCAGGTGAACAGCAGTCTCTCTACATTCACTACTGGTCTATTGAACAGATGAATGTAACAGAACTAAACCCATTAACCTCCACTGCAATTGTCTGTTTCTGAAACTTCCAATGTACACCCCCATGAGAGACTGTCAACTAATCCAAACCTAACTTAATAGAGGAGGCTGCAGATTGAGGCTATCATGTTGAAGGTATTTGGTTTTGGACATTTAACATAAAAAGAAATAGAAGGTAAATCGGTTATACTAGTCAACTTTAATATAATATGGCTATTTACAACAGCAAGTATATCAATTTAAACCAATACATTACTTTTGTACTTCAGTATCAATCATGACAAATGTTTTCCATTTCATGACATCAATAATGACAAATGTTTTCCATTTCTTATTGTGTGAAGTTCTTTCATGCCATTCAAAACCCAGACAAGGTTAAAAAAGCAAACATATTGAAAAAGCATAGCCCATGTCAACCTCAATTATCTTAAGTGTTAATTTATGGCACTGCTCTGTGGTGAACTAATGTCCACCAGGACTAAAAAGCTATTGTGCACATTTTCATAATTTTTTGTGTATGCAATCTCTGGGATGTGTTTTAAATCCAGTCACTAGTTGAAGTATCCAAAACATGTGTTTATAGCTTTTAAGATGCAGTATTTAATTCCAGAAATGGCCAGTTCAAGGGGTGAAATGCAATCAAGCACTATACGGAACTCTTAGTAGTAGAAAAACAAAGAACTGTATTTGTATTTTCTAATTAGCACTTACCAGAGAATGTTTCCTTTGTTTCAAGCACTTTGGGATTGGTACCAGATTTATTTGCCAAGTGTATACGTTTATTATTATTATTATTATTATTATTATTATTATTATTCCTAGAAAAAATTTACTAAAATCTTGTCTTAATGTACAGTTTCTACTTCAACTGAAAATATAGCTCCACCTGGTTATTTCACCCCTACTACCTTTATCACCTCATTATACAGTACTGATGTTTGACTATGTGACGGGGTACACTGCGTCCTTATGTGTATTATATTATTTGTTGTATTATTATTTAAAATGTATTGTTTATGTGTGTAAAAACACAATGTTTTGTTCTTGTTGTCTAAATGGGGTTAAAATTCTCCAGATTGTTTGATGTATTACTAATTTGGAGACGGTCACATGTATAAAACTCTGCAGCTTTGGCTGATCGAGGTTAGTGTGTTCACAGACAGAATGAGAGTCATGAGATAAAGAAACTAATACTTTAAAACAATTACTACCTGTGTTGGTTTTACACCAGCACTATACTTGTTTGGTTTGTCTCTATCTGTTCTGGCCACCGTGACATTTTGTTTGTGTTTTGTGAAAGTGTTTGTATTTTACTGAAACCTTTTGTTTTGTTTATTTATTATTAAACCTGCGCACCAGCAAATTTCACTCATCTTTCCGTGTCCGGCTTTTCCTGACCTGACATCATCGCACGAGCCATCGTTTCACAGAGTGGCACAGTCTTGTATTAATTATCTACTACATTCACTACCTACCCTTAAATCACAGAGCTTCTCTCCTCCTCAGGACACAATGGGTCAATTGCAACAAACTTGCAAGGTTAGTACGGAGCTGTGTACAGAGCTGCATACTAAGTTGCGTACTAAAAATGTTTGGAGGAAATCCTTTTAGGATTAATAAGAACTATAAGAAATAAGAAATATTGTACTCCATCTACAGTGACCATAGCTTTGTAAGAAAATAAGGCCTAACATATGTTCCCATACCTTAAATATTAAATGAATAATGACCCTTAATCAACCCATCACCTGACCTTGTGACATAGAAGCCACTCGTGATAGGCGAGCAGCAAGCCCTGTAGAGATTTTCTTTTCTATTTTAATGCACCCTACCTACTAGTGAGGCCATCATGCATAATTTCAAAGTTTAAATCCTGACTAATTTCAAACCTGTTCTCATCTATCTAGCTGAGGACAGGAACATTTTGACTAAAACATTTGAAGAGATGAAGAAACCTACAGTCCTACAGCATAGGTCATGTCAATAATATATAATAATAATCTTAAAGGCACATGAAATGCACTTATTTTTTATTTTTTTGTATTGTTTTAGTGTTTCAACAGAACACATTATAGCATCAAAATAGCCCCCTCCCCGTGAGTTATTCTCTTTAATTTGGTTGTTTATATCTCCAGTGTGCTATTCATAGGAGGGTGAATAATGTCAGAAGAGTACTTTGCCTAAAGATGCAGTTTCTAAATCATTCCAATCATCGAAAAGAAAAGGTCATGGGTACATCTCAAAGGGACACAGTCTGCCCTTTCTCCTCGGGCACAACAATGCCACAGAATGCATTCTTCTAAATAGACTGTTGCCATGGAAATGCCTTCAATGTAGTTTTTTGCATCACTGTCATTTAAACACTTGAGGAACACAAGTAAGCTTTTCGGTGAACGTACGAAGAGAACAATTATCTTTTCTTTCTCAACAGCAGAGCAAAGGCTATTTTTCACCTCATTAATAGAAAATAATATGGAAAGGGATCATAAAAGGCAGTCGTGAGAGGCACGAAGAGTCCTATTAGTAACAAAGGCCTTTTTTTCCTTGCAGTGAATAATTCCAACCGAACATGAAGAAACTCGGCCTGACTAAATTCTTCATAAGCTTTTGATGGTAAAACCAACATTTAACTAGTGGTTCCCTTGTATGTCCTCCTCCATGGAAAAACACAGCCGTCTTTAGCTCTAACAGGACAGGAAACCCTCAGAAATAGTTATCCCTGTCTGTTAAAAATTATTCTAAACATTATTATTATGTGGACAATGAAATGTTACTTTGCTTTGTGGAGGTTTCTGCCAAGTGGATGTTCAGATTGCCCAGCAAATGGAGTGACTAGGTCTGAATTAAAACACAATAACAATGCATCTATAATGCATCTATATGCCATCAATGCTAAACTCCAATGTATTCAAGGACTAGGAGATTCTTACAGACTACTGGGGGATAACTGACTCACACCTTTTTCATATTTCACATTTTTCAAAGGCACTTTGGTATAGGTTCTGAAATCTAGCCCGTTTGCCCAACTTGTTGAAAATGGGCTGTGATTTCCCCAAAGTGGTGCCCTGTCCAAAACAGAATTGTGTTGCTTTTGTAAGTTTTAGCCACTTTTCCACCAGTACAGAGAGATTTCTGAGTATATATTGTGAGAAAGGGTAGTCCTGGGGAGCAAAGGACTACAACTCCCAGAAGGTCACATGCTGAAAAGCCACAATTTCAGTAATTATGTTATTGTGTTAATTGTTTTATTAGTAATTATTCCCTGCAGCTGGCTATCATTGTAAATTACAGCCAGGTGCAGGGTATTTAAAGAAAGCAGCCAGTCTGTTCTAGCCTTTTTGAGTGTTCGTGTGAAACTGTTTTTGTTGAGTTTTGTTTCGTCCGGTAAACAGCTTAGCTATCTGGCTTATTAGTGTATGTTCCAGAGTGTGTCAGTTATTGCTCATAAGAGCTAGGTTTTTGTTTAGTTTTGTTTGTTTTTATTATTAAAAAAATAGCGCATCCGCGCTTTAAAAACCTCCATCTCTGCGTCCGGATCCATATTTAAAGGGCGAAGTGAACCTCAGCCGCAAGGCTCGTTTACAATATTTAAAGCAATATTTAAAGATGCAATTTAATAATCTGTGCAACCTTTACGAGCCCCATATTCCAATTAAGAAATTGGGTGTTAAAATGTGTTTATTCGCTGCAAAATACTGAAAGGTAGCAGCATCCAAAATATACAAGGAAGTTGACAGGGTTAGGTGGGGGCCATGAAATGTGTTCAATCTGACAATTTGAAATACCTATCGGTCTAGATAAATGTAAAGTCCTTTACCATTGTTTTGATATTAAACCATGCATATTAAACCAATGTTTTTCTTTCATGAATTCAAAACAGTGTCAAATCCAGTTAATGTAAAAAGTGAAATTTTTCCAGCTCCCTTTAGTCTCCTTTTTCTTGAAGATGAGGTGATCCTTAATGTTTTGCAATGACCACAAGAATGAATAGGCACGAGGCCAAAAAGCCTTAAACCTCATCTCACGAAATGAGCAAAAATGTTCAAACTGAGCAGAGAAATACCAAGCGCAACACTTCTATCAGATCATTGGTGTTCGCAGCCAGCCTCAGCCTCCTGAGAGGAGAATGAGATCATGAAAAAGCTAGGTAAAAGTGCAGCCAACATTACAGTGGATTAGTAGTTAAGAGGCTGCTGTTTAACTAAGCTTAGTTAATCAGTTAAACAATGATTTCCCCACTGTGGTCCAGTATTCACCAAACTATATGCTGTACAAATATATAATAGTTTGATGTACAAGGTTTCAAAAGCTGCCATTTGTTTCCTTTTATAGCCCATAACTATTTATTTCCCACCGTTGTTGGACTAGCCAGGAATGTGGATCAATATGTTCTTCAAGTTAAAATCTGTTATATCAATTCACTTCACATATATACCCCTCAGCTGTGAGCAGAAATTCCCTAAACACAGTGGTTCAGAGACCTTGTGGCTCCAGGGATTGACAGACACTGTTTGGAAGGTTTTTTCTTGTAACACATTACATAAAACATGTTTAAAATACTAATTTCCAAGCTTGTAAACCAACACAGCAGGTGGACTACAAATATTTATTCCTTCCACCTTAATGCTCCTGATAGTAGTGTACGTGTATAGGCCTAAATTAACTCACCGGTCATTAGGAAGCTTATCATGGGTTTTAAAGCTACAATACTTAAAACCACATTAACCCTTTGCGGTCCTATGTCGGACCAGGTCCAACATTACAATTTTCCCTTTCCAGTCTGATGTCGGACCCTGTCCGACATCATCCAAAAGACATAAAGGACAGGTCTCTATTCGTTTTTTCTCTGGAAACAGCAGAGAGAAAACCTTTCAATGGCCGAGTGAGACCGATAGGAGCCGAATGAAGCCGAAAATAAATGGTGTATTTCATAGCCCCATGCACTACAGAGATAACACAGACATAAACAAAAGAGATAGCAGCTTCCGCATCCAGTGCTCAAAGAATATCACAGACATTTGAGCTTTTTGAGATGTTATAGTAATAAAATAATGACTTGGGTCGCATTTTTGAGGAGTTTGGTGATAAAACGAGTGATCAGGATAGGATCTGTCAGTTTGCACGTCTATAAAGAGGTATGTGAAAATACAGCGAACAAGGGGTAGGGCTTGGCTGGAGATACAGTACTGAGTGTCCTTTTGTGTGTCCAGCACGTGTAAAATAAACAGCACGTGTGAAAATAAATCGGACCTGACGCGCCTGACAAGCGCTGAATAAATGGACTGCAAACAGTTAAAATGACCTAAGGTGAAAATCCCCCAGGTCCCCTAAAATAGCTGGCGACCCCTGGGAAAGTTAGTCTCTTTACAGCAACATGGGTCATTTATGTGTTTTTTTTTTTTTTTTTTTTAGGTTGTTTTTGAACAAATGATGATGATGATCCAATTTATTTCCTATTTTATTAATTTGATTTAAAAGAGGAAAAACAAGGCAAAATAAATACAGTACATACACTAATGTTCAAGACCACAGAGCACATACAATGTAGGCTTCCCTATTCTGCTCAATCAAAATCTCCATACCTCTTTACTGAACCACTAACCCCCCATTGTTGGTATTAAGTTAATAATTTATTGTACTACTTCTTCTGATTCTGCTTTATCAGAGTTGATACAAAGCAATGTGAATTCAGGTGTGTATTGGTGTTCAAGACCATGTGGGCAAAGTTGGCCCTTCAGGTTCCATGTTTGGAGTTGAAATTGTCACTAAAAGGCGATCAATTTATATTATGTGTGGCTGTGGGTTGAGGAAACATAAAAACATTTCTCAATGCACAACAGCTTCACACTCAAAGTTACACATAAAGTTGACCTGGAGTGGCTTTGTATGTTTTGCAATTAGTGGAACATGATTTAGAAACTCACTAATATTACAGATGCTTTAGCGCAGCAAATTCCTCTACTTCACGCCAAGCAAAGATAGAGATCTGACTGTCGTGACCACTTGGATATCAGCAGTTGAGAGAAAGTAATAAGGTCTCTAGAAGAAGTAGAATTTGTTGCTAAAAAAAAACTGTTAAAAGTTTGCACAAGTGGATAAAATGAATTATCAGTTTAGTAAAACCATGTAACTCATTAATTCCATCACACAAACTGAAGTGTAAAGGGAAGCTTATATTTTAAAAGGTGTTTAATAAGAATGCTCTACTTCCCTCCCCTCCCCCCTTTTGCAAATGCCATTTTAATTGAAATCTGTCATTCTTCCCCTTTTACTAAAATCCACAATGCTATAGGTACTGAGCCATGAATTTCAATCAGGTCTTTTCTTAAAAAAACAGCCTGCATTTTTGTTGCTCCAGTTAAGATGTTATCCCTCCCCCTCTTCAATGACTTCACTTAAGTGGAGTTCAGTTTACTATGCACTGAGCATTAAGCTGGACTAACGAGAAGTATTAAACAGAAGGGGTGAAGAGAGAGCCCTGGGGAATGGAAATCACACAAGGTTAGTGGTGCTTCAACTCATTTAAGGTAACCTTGGCTGTATCCTGTTGAAAATCACATGGAGCAGACAAGTGCTGGCACTGATTAACCCTTTCCATTTATAGAAACTGACACAAAACAAAATGACGATTGCTGTTCAAAATTTCATGACAGCAAATGCCTCTGCAGGTTTCTTCAATGGGCTGTAGGATGCCAAGATTCATGGGCTGATACCTGGAATGTCAAAACTGAATGATAACAGTGAGAAAAAAGGGTGTCAAAGCCTCAGCTTCCCACTTACTTGACAGTGATACTGGGCCATCCAGCTAAGTGTTGAAGTAATGTACAGCCCACGACCACAAGAAACAGTCATGACAGGAAATAAGAGTTTAAATGTAGAAAATTTATATGATGGCGTCCAGCTGTAAAACATGCAATAGCCAAGTGACTTTGACCGTCAAACCCCGCTCACAAAGCATGACTGTATGTATTGCATCAGAATGTATTGCAATACACAAATCAGTCTGAAAGAAAACATAGGGTTTGTTTTAAGCTTTTCAGCAGTTTTTGTTTTGATTTGGCTCCATTATGTCTGCACCTCTTGCTATTTATGTTTCATTTATATTTTGTTATTTGAGCAGGCTTCTTTTACAGTGAATCTTTCCATTCACCAGAGTCAACTTTAGCTTCAAAATATTAGTTAAACAAAACCAAAGGGCTGACCAAAACCAATCTTCACTGAAAAATAATATTTTTTACATTGCAATGAATCTCTTCCTGGCTAATACTGACATCACCATAAGACATGTACTTATGTCTTGACTACAGAGCTTGAATGGTAAAATGTTATTCTTTTACATATTATGGGCTTTTAAGTTTAATTGGTATTACCACATTTTTCTATTGTTAAACCTGCTCTTTTCTTTCTGAAAATATTGTTCCATTTTTATAGTAGCATCATTTATTTAGCACTGTCTTTAGAGCTCAGATATAGGACATGTGGTGATGCACAACACTTGTGTAACTTTTTAAAAATTGCACAAGTTGATGTCTACCAACACCTGTCCAGGGTGCAGAAGTATCCAGAGGCTACAAAAACAATATCTGCAAAATGAAGTACTGCACGCAAATCATTTTGTAGTATAGACACTGAAATATTATCCTAAGCTAACTGAAGTCTAGGACTAACCCCCACACTTTTTATATTTACAGTATACTAATAACACCTTTAGTAAAGTGACCAGGCTTTAAGAATAAATAAAATGTTGCACTGCATCTTTGGACAGCTTAGTCTGTACATTTTTAAAAGAAGGTCTCCAGGGACTCGTTTCAAGAAGATGAGTTGAGAGGTACCTTAAGCTTTTTTTTAACACTACGCTTTACTGTGCTGTGACTTTTAGATCCCTTTAGCTGCAGGATATTTGAGAGAGATTCTAAATACAATGGTAAATATTAACCCTGTAATTCCTGGACTAGGCATTCGGGGCCTCTTAATGTAATGTAATGTAACAATAATATTTTGCTTTTTGGGATATTTGTAAAGCAAGAGACTAGTTATCTTGAATTTTGATTATTGTATTTACTGTGTTATGCTTTCACGTTCCATGAACTAAAGGAATTCACTACACTGCAAACGTTTGGATGATGTGGTTTTCACCTTACCATTTCCCAGGTCTTTTTTCTTTTTTTAAAGGGGCAAAGTCCTTTGGAATGACAGCAAGACACGATTTAACAATATAATTATAGCCTGACAACTTGCAAAAGAAACAAATGTTCATATATTCAAGGAGACCAGCAATAGGTAATTAGATTCCTGTACAGCTTTGGGCAATGGTTAGCACTAAAGAAATAGCAGCAGTGCGATCAAAAAGTCACAGAAGAGACGCTGCCTCCGGTTATCTATCAGCCATAAGGGAGAGACGCACAGGCTCCCATAGGTCCTATTTCCTAACTGATGGGCTGTAGGAGAATTGTGGTAATTGTTCTGAATATATATAGCTCTTTCTTCAGTAAAGGGCAACCTATTTTGCTGTCCTCATTTCAACTATAAATCAGTGCAAGTCTGCATTTTTTTTTTTTTTCAAGAAGCCAGTCTGAATGAGACAATAGATTTTTTAAAAGTCAATTTAATGATCAAATGTACTGTAAAGTAAATTGCTGTTCCCTGGATGAAATTGCACCAAATTATTCCTATTGTCTTTCTATTTATTACAAGAAGACATGCAAAAATGAATCCTCAACAAATACAGTAAATGACTATAAATCTAATCTATAAGAATGCCTAAAGATAATGAAGAGACCACTTTATATGCCTTTGTCCAGAGACCAATACATGGTACAAAAAGGTCATTTAGAGATGTGTTTGAAGCATTTTGTCTTTGAAGATGTGGCTATATACTTATACCATATTTTTCTAATCCAAATTTTTTACAGAAATGTTTTTACCTTAAAATAAGCGGCAATGTATTTACAAGTAAATAGAGCATTAAACCTAAACAAAGTGAATAACATTTGTTTTAAATTAAAAAAAAACCAATTCCAATCTAAATATTTCCATCTTTCTAGCAGATTTGCCATGCTTAATTCTTAACTACCTTATTTGAGCTGGGTTGAATGAGTGGGCAAGGTCCAGATCCCCTCTGCACTGTTTCTGCTCTGGCCACAAAGCTAACTTTTAAAAAGCTCTACTTTACCATTTCAATAACAAAGCCTGAAATCCTGAGTTGCCATACTGCCAAACTTGACTGGAAAGATTGTCATCCTCATTCATGGCAGCGTTCCGATAGAACATGTGCATCTTGGAAGCTTGAGCAATTGTTTAAACTTTAGGTGAAAAGCAACAGCTGCCCAGGGAAGTGAACCATAAACAAAGCAGAAAACAAAGCTTTCAGCTAACAAGTTGCATTATCCTCCAAGAGAGCTTGTTGGGCATTTTCTCCTAAAAGTTTCTTAATAGAAATGACAGCTGAAATGTTTTTGGGGGAGATTTAATCAGTCCTGTCGCCACACAACAGAAGGCAGTATTTATGACACTACAATGCCATTGGAGAAAATGATACAGACAGTTAAGTCTTTTAAACCCCAGTGAGGGTGTACCCAAATTTGTAGTTTACTTAAAACAAACCTAATAAAATGGATCTACCACTCTGAGCACTCTTAATTTCCAGGTCAGTGAGTGATAGACACATGCTTTAAAAACAAAGCGTTGCATGACAGTAGTAAAGTATGAGATGAAATTCTGTTAAAATATTTGTTAGCACAGCACATAGATTTTTTTTTACTTACTGTTTAACGTGAATACATTAATGAAATGTTTACTTAGCACTTTATCTCAACACGAGTAGGATTAGCGAGAGCATAAAAGGGAGTTCTTGGGGTTCTGTTCTGTGTTCTGTGTTCTGTTGGTATCTGTGACTGAATAAACAACATTGATTTTGGACAGTTCTCCTTGCCTGGGCTCACTTATTAACTTACCCACAATACATAACAAATTGGCGACGAGGATGGGATATTGCTAACAAGGATTCAGCACAGTTAAAAATAAGAAAAGAGCAAAAGGATGGCGGCTATTGGAAGAGACGCGGGTTTTCAGTTCGATGAAAATTAAGAAAGTTCCAAAGTGTACCTGGATAGGCTTGAGCAGTACTTCTGTGGTAACAAAATCGCAGATGAGGGTAAAAAGAAGGCAGTATTTCTAACGGTGGTGGGCCGAAAGACACATGGCGTGCTCACCGACCTTATGTTTCCAGTCAATCTAGCGAAAAGGGGTTTGATGAGCGATACCGTTTTCATACACGGAACCAATTGGAAGGAGAAACTGAGTTTCTGGCACAGCTAAAGAAACTCAGTTCGGTCAATTGCCGTTTTGGGACATTTCTGGAGGAAGCTCTACGAGACCGGCTGGTTTGTGGACTCCGAATTGCCGAACTAAGAGACAGGTTGCTGAATCCTGCTTCTACGAAGGACCTAACGCTGGCTGCTGCTACAGAGATGGCCTCTGTCTAAGAAAGCATAAAGAAAAGCGCAAAGCAGTTTTCTCAAAGGCCAACTTTGTCTACAAACGCTATCAAGAGAAAGATGGCACCGATTGTCTAGAGGAGCCCGTGTTTTGTTATTCAGGAACGAGTCATACTTCAGATTCCTGCTACTTTAAGGATTAACAGTGTTGGGGTTGCTGAAAAACTGGACATGCACAGCGGGCTTGCATTTCAACTGCACCGAAGAAGAAAGCAGAGACTGCTGGAGAACGTGGCAAGACATGGGCTACTGGTGGGGCTCGCTACCTCCCAAATCAGCCAGTGGACACACCAGTCTCCAGCATTAACCACGAATTCTGAGAACAGTAATCGTGAGTCTGACTGCTATGTTGAATTGTACACTGTAAATTCTAGCAATGAATCTGAAAAACCGTACTATGTAAATGTTAATAATATAGTTGTGAGAATAGAAATAAGACACAGGAGCTGAACTTTGATTTCGGGAAAAAGTGTACAAACAAAAGTTTCCTAAGGTTAAGCTCTAGCCGACTGATTGTGTGTTAAAGACATATACAAATGAAATGCTTGATGTGTTGGGTAAACGAAACGTAAGTGCAACATACTGAGAAGAAATCTTTGATTTGGCTCTTGTAGTTACTAAGAGAAATGGCCTTGTATTGTTGGGTAGAGATTGGCTCAGCAAGCTGAAAGTAGACTGGAGAAAGATACTTTGAGTTACTGATGCAGTAGGAGCTCTGTGTAATAAGTACCAGTCTGTTTTCAGCCCTGAAATTGGTTGTGTGACCAGAGTTAAGGCTAGTCTGAGGGTGGCTAAAGATGCCACACCAAAATTCTGTAAAGCAAGACCAGTACCTTATGCTTTGAAACCAGCTGCAGAAAGCCTGTTCAAAGAGCTGGAAAAACAGCGTATAATTTCAAAGGTTCCACTGGGATTGTTTAAGTATAACCAACTATCGTATGGAGTAGCTAGTGCCCCTGCTGTTTTTCAGCGAATAATGGACCAGATCTTCCAGGGTCTGGAAGGAGTCATCTGTTATTTGGACGACACACTGATAACGGGAAAAAATGACAAGGAACTCCTGGTAAACCTGGAAATGGCGCTCTCGGCTAGGAAGTCACGGCATACGGCCAAGTGTAGTTTCTTCCAGGATAAAGTAAAATATCTTGGGCACAAAATAAATGCGCAAGAAATTGTCTCATCACTGAGAAAACACAAGCTGTTCCCAAGAATGTGCCAAAACGTAAATCATTCCTGGGCCTTCTAAATTACTATGGGAAGTTTATTCTGAATTTGTCCACCCTGATTAGCCCCATGACTGAGCTAATGCGGAAAAATGTAAAATGTAAATGGTCTAAGAGTTGTGATCGGGAATTCTGTGAAGCTAAAACCAAACTAACTTCTTCTAAAGTGTTAGTGCATTATGACCCGACGCTGCCAGTAGTGCTGGCGTGCGAGGCATCTCCTGTAGTAATTGGAGCAGTTATTTCACACATGTGTAGGGATGGCTCAGCGCGCCCCATAGCTTTTTCCTCACGTATACTGACTAAAGCAAAAAGAAACTACTCACAAATTGAGAAAGAGGCAATGGGTTTAATTTTCGGAATTACGCAATTCAAAGAATATTTGTGGGGAAGAAAGTTTACTCTCGTGACGGACCATAAGCCTTAGTTACGATTCTGGGTCCTAAAACAGGAGTACCGTCATTGGCGGCTGCCCATATGCAAAGGTGGGCATTGATGCTGTCTGCTTCTCAATATGACATCAGGTACAGATGATCTGAAGACAATGCTAATGCAGACGAATTATCCAGATTGCCGTTAGATGTAGAAAACCCTCCACAGCCAAATCCAATATATCGAGTCTCGTTCGCAGATGAGCTGCCAATTACAGTTAAAGAGATAGCAGCAGAGACGGATAAAGGTAATGTGTTGAGTAAAGTGAGGTACTATACACTCACAGGCTGGCCAAATACTGTAGATGAGGATGGTCTTATGCCTTATGTAAATCGGAAAACAGAGCTAACTAGAGAACTTCTGTGTTTTGTGGGGTTTGTGAGGGGTAATTCCAGAAAACATGCAATCAAGAATGTTAATAGAATTACACGAACAGCACCAATGCATTGTAAAAATGAAAATGTTAGCTTGCAGTTTGTTCTGCTGGCCAAGCTTAGATGCTGCTATAGAAACCGAATGTAAGGAATGTGACATGTGTAAGTGTAGCAGGAACTTACCTGCTGTAGCGCCTTGCCACTCATGGAAGTGGGATAGTAGACCATGGCAAATGATATATATTGATTACGCAGAGAAAGACAAACATACTTTTCTGGTGGTTATCGATGCATATTCTAGATGGCCTGAAGTAGAGCTTGTACCAAATGACCAGCAAAAACAATTGAGGTACTAAAGGAGTTATGTGCTGCCTATGGGTTGCCGGAGGAGATCATCTCCAACAATGAGCCTCAGTTTACTTCAGAAGAGTTTCAACAATTCCTCAGGATAAATGGTATTAGACATACTCGATCAGCTCTGTACCATTCAGCTTCCAACGGTGCTGCGGAATGATTGGTGCAAACATTCAAACAAGCTTTTGAGAAAAATAACAAACCCAGCTTGTCGGTACAGCATCGAGATGCAAATTTTCAGTTAGCTTATAGATCAACTCTACAGTCGACAACAAAGAAAACTCCAGCAGAGCTGTTTTTAAAGAGACAGCTTTGCACGCTTTTCTCATTGCTGAGACCAGACACATCACAACAGATGCAGCTTCAACAACAAAAACGAATGCAGTGGCGGAATGCAAATTCTAGATCAACACTCAGGTCTCTGCTTCATGAACAACAACTGGTACAAGATAACAGGGGAGGAGGAAACAAATGACAAAACAAAATAATTAAGAAGGTACTAGGTCCAGTAACGTACATGGTTTTGGTAGCAGGTAAACTGGTAAAAGAGACACATTAATCAAATGTGGGCTCTGAAAGAGAATGATGTATCCGAAATTGAAACAAATGAAAGAAATACTGTGTGGTATGATGATGATGATGTTTCTGTATCCACTGAGTCAATTGGCTGTAACACTGAAAATGTTGTAAATGTTGAAAGTGTAGGTAACGGTGAAATGCAAATGCCTGTAACTGTTTCAAATGGAGAAATGTAAATACCGAGTCATGTACAAGAAGTTCTGCTGTAACTCGACCCAAACGTAGCCGTAAGCCTCCAAATAGACTGAATTTGTAACTGAAAAAGAAAAAAAGGAAAAGACTGAAAGGGGGTTTTCTGCTAAGGGGGGAGGAGGTGTTATGTTTTGCTCTGCAGGTGCAGAGCGTTGTTCTCGTGGACAGCATGCACAAAATTGTTACAGTGTATATCAACACGTGTAAGGCTGCGTGTTAGCTGAGTGCAGCTCAGTACGTGTAGGGCCACGTGTTAGCTGAGTGCATCTCGACATGTATAGGGCCGGTGTTAACAAGAGTATAAAAGGGAAGACCTGTGTGCGCTTCTGAGTTCTTGGAGTTCTATTCTGTTCTGTGTTCTGTTCTGTTGGTATCTATGACTGAATAAACAATGTTAATTTTGGACAGTTCTCTTCGTCTGAGCGCACTTATTTCCTTACCCACAATATATAACAAGTGTAGCTCTGCTAAACCTCATTTTTACTGTTCAATCCTTTTCAACTTATGGTTTTTGTAATAGTACACCAACAAAAGTGGACAGTGTTTCAACATAAAATATAGAATATTTACTAACTGAACATGTACTAAGTACAAACACAAGTAGCACCAAATGGTAGAGTCAGTTCCAGTAGCAGATCTGCACAATGCTGTACAGCACCTATAATACCAACATGCAGCTTATTAAAGGGAAGTGCTAAACAAACACAAACAACAACATGTTATAATATGGCTTGTTCATTGATAGATATATTGACATATGCATGTCAGCAGTTAAAATATTCTTTGCTCGGTTTTGTTTTAAATGTAGTGCAGGATGCTAGAGAATGTTTTTCACGTTTTACCATCAGACATTGACTTTTGGAAAGCAAACAATCTATTGTAGGGCAATGCATGGTGCTGATAGGTTGAAACACTAAACGCCAGCCCTTACACAGATGATACATGACAATATCACAGGCAGTGCAGATCAACCATACACTGCTCCTACAGTAACAAGAGTACAGATGTGTTTGGCCGTACCAACACCACTTCCACTTCCTGCATCCTTAGGCACCAAAATAAATACATACATGAAAAATGATAAAGTATGTGAAATGTACCAGCCCCAGACCAATGGAGTCAAATGTCGCATTTTTTTTATTTTTGTCCTTATATAGAAAACTACAAAGCGGTATGTAATTCAATATGTTAACATAACATTATTCTGCATGTTTCATTCAACTTTATGGCGCAAAATGTGTTAATTCTATAGCAGGATGCAAACTTTTGGCCATAGCTGTATGTCAATGTCTAAGGTTTAAATATTCATAAAACGTAACCAAAATGCATGTCGCCATATTAGCTTATTAAAAAGCTAATATTAAAGTATGTTCTCATATCTTACATGAATATAGATTCATATTCATGAACCAAGGTGTATTCTTTATTTTTTTCCTGAAAACATTCAGATTAAAAACTATAATCAACAGTTTAAATAAAGCTTAACAGTTGTATTTATTACAGCGTGGCAATGTTGAATAACACTATTTGCCAGCTATTCATACCTTACAGGTTACAAGAACAAAGTTTCACTAGTTGGATGGGGCAAAACGCCTATGTTAAAAATATCGATAATGCATAAGATTTCCAAAGGAATTAAATATATTTTTAAACTACCTCCACCTGTGCGTATACAAGGTAGTAGTTATTGAAAAAAACTGCATCTTCCCCATCCTACCCTTTTATTTTCATTGTGTACCATTTTTTTTAACTATTAACTATTTTGAAAGCACATAATAAACAATATATTCAGCTGTATTACAGTTGCAGGAAAACTTATAGGCACTGGGTAACAAGATTAGCATGGCATTTAATCCTTAATTACAAATATTGTTTTGTCAATAATGATCTAAAAATATTTAGCCCTAAAGACAAGACATGAAAAAGAACATGGTATCAAACATCCAGTAAACCACACTGCTGATAAAGCAACACTGATAACGAGACCAGTTCGTCTTTTCTTGAGATGTACAGCAGTTCTGAGTTATCTTAAAATAAGTTACATGAACACTGGAAGCCATGCTCTCCAGTATTGCTTTTCTGGTCAGCTGTTTGAATGGGTCCATGTTTATAATGCTCTCGAATGAGGTGATCTTTTGGCACTGGATCACATTTAATTCTAAACATGCACATTTAACCTGATCCATACTGTAGTTTGTGGAAATATTTGTTCTTAAACTGTGTGGAGTCGGCGGTCAATGTATATCCCACATACATCCAGCCAATAAGATTAGCAGTCACTTAATAGGCAAGCGGGTAGAACTATTTTTAAGGAACTGTATTTAGAGTGTACGGTTTCATTGGCTGAGACGGAGATATCCAGCCAATGGGATCACTGTTATCCCAACCGCCCTCCCTCAAAAAATCTCACCGGCCCCTGGCAAAAGTCAGTAAATACATTAATAATTAAAAAATTAAAAATAAAATTGCATGACTGGGGCAACAGCCTGGTGGCCACAGTGTAACTGTGTTACATTGGTGAATATTGAGTTGTCCTTTTTATCAATCAGCATTTCTGTTTTTTACTCATTCAGGGACATAACGTACCTAAGTGTTTATTATTAAACAAATGTGATTTTAAATGATTAGTAAGCACACATGTTTCAATATGAAACCTGAACATTAATATCACCAAAGAACAACTAAGTTACATGCTTTTGATGAAAAAACAATTGAAGCCAACATCTTCACTGAAGTAAAATCAGGCTTGTGTGATTGTAAAATGCCACTTTTTGATATATTTACTACTGCTTAATCTAAGTTAAAAATAAAAGCTGTTGCTGGGAATAACTTGTTCATGGCCCAGCGGCAACATTACCCTAATTTTTAATTCTAAAACCCAACATTATTACATTTTCAATAACGGTCTGGTACTCTCTCTTCCTTACCTTTTAATAATGGTCTTATACTCACTCTTCCTTCAGATATTTTTGTGAGTAATAAATAAAAAATATATGCCTATATTTAAGTATTAATATTTCGTGCAGTCGTCTCCCTGACTGCCAGCCAAGTTCACATTCACTGCCAACACTTTTTCTTACTGTTAGATAACGTTAGCCATGGTGCCGACCCTGGGTCAAATCAATGTGTTTGAGCATGTAGAGAACATTTATTGTAAAGCAAACCAATGCCAAACACAACAGTGTATAATACATAAATAATGAACGAAAAAAGTTGAGGGGCACATATTCAAAGGGGGGGGGGGGGGGGGGGCATTAGGCGCCTATGTGTTGAATATGGACCCGCTGCTGCTTGCAATGATAACAATGGACCACTGTATACAAAATGTAATTATAGAAATGCAAAAAAATTGGGTAGAATTTAATGAAAAAATCGGGGGAAATCGGGTGGATTTTTTATATATAATCAAGAAAAAAAAGATATATTTGTGTAGAAATCTGGTTTTATTTAGAAAGAAATAAACAAATGCTTAAGCATAAAGTGTTGACAACAAAGTTGTCATCAACCGTTTTAATCCCCAACGTATGTATATTTCCACACATTGAGGTATGCAAACTTTTGATGACATTTATCTCTCTCCCCCCTCTCTCTCTTTCTCTCTCTCACACACACACACACACTGTATATGGAGGCATTTCTCTGTTCCAATCAAGTTTACTCCATGCTGTTTTACAAAGAGAAACAATTGACTGTAACATCTAAATGCTCTTGGCTTATACACAAACTCATAAAAATAACTAGGAAGAAAATTGTGCAATAAAAGCAAAAACTTTGAAGCTATATTGCTGTAATTTTGAAAAATCTAACATCGGGTTAAATCGGGTAAAACCCCAAATCAGAGGCCCTAATTATGATGAAGTATATTAAAGTATACAAAATTATGAAGTATGAAAAATATAGCTAAGGGAATAAAGTAAAAATAATTGATTTTGTACGATTACAGCAATAATGTTAGAAGAAAAAGGGACAGCCCAACTTTACAAAGGACACGGCCGCTAATCTATCATAAACCTCTTGTTAATCTTGCAATTTGCAATGATCATGATACTTAAAGAAAGACACTGTGAATGCTGCCAGTTGCTTTGTGTTTTCACTGTGGTTCTCTTCACGCTGACGACTCCCCTGCTGATTCTCTGTAAGGCTCTGTGCCCTGCTGGCAGCAGAAGAGGTTCTGCACCACATAAATCAGTTTTATCCAGCCTCACCCCCCACTCACTACTTCCGTTTAACAAATTACACTGATCACCGTGCCAATTCAACAAGTCCTCCTGCCAGAGCTGCCAAAATCCCTGGTTGTGGTCCCACACAGCTTTAGTGGGAGGCGCTGCTCCAGATTAAATACTTTTGTGTCCCTGAACTGTATATCTGAATAAGAGGAACATCTTTATTAACTCAATGCTCCCTCCTTAGTTTGCAATTCGATAACTCACACGATGGGCAATATTGACAGTAAACTGGTAAATTGTACTACCCAGTACTTTTCAGTGTAACAGCCCTTCACTAATTCACTGTCCTCAATATTTTTTATGATGAAGTTTAAAGACAAGAGGTCACACTACAAAGGTATTATTGTATGTATCAATTAAAATATTACTTCCAGTTCAGCACAGAACAGTACATCAAAGCATTCTACCTGCACCCAAAACATGTGCACATATTTTTATAACTCAATCTGTGATCCTGAATGTTTTACTTCTGAGATTTACAGATCTATAAATTCCCACATTTATACTAATTCATATTTTGTATCTGCCAGGTACTGCAGGCTATTGATCTACATTTTAGCCTTGTTTAGTATGATTCATGCTCTTTCATTTTAAAGTAATTGTTATTCTTTATGTGTACTTTACTTTTTTTTGTCTTTTTGTACTTACCTGTCCCTAAATGACCCAGATTTGAAGAAATGGGGATTGGTCACCCTGCTGCATTTTCTCTTTGGGTATTAATACATCTGAAGACCAATAAGGCACAAGGCTCTGCAGTGAATGTTTGCATTGGAAATGCTTAAGTGTAATATTTACTTAGAGTCACCTTCTTTGACGTCTTAAATATTGCACAGAACATTTTCTTACTGGTAGTTTTGTAAAAGTGAATACTTACTACTTGGCCTTCTGCCATTACTATAAGCAAAATATATTAAACTAAATTCTTAAAACCAGATTATATTACCAACACTGTTCTACAATGGCAGATGCTTCATTATAGGCCACTTCAGAATAAAGTCCTTCACAATCACATTGTATAAATATGACTTTTTTAAAGAGTGGCATCTAACCTGAGATTTCTACTCTCGTAATATAGAGTAAACGGTCTGTCTGGTAGTAACACCACTGGAATTCAGGGCTGCACTCAAGCTAGGCAATCATTCAGTGCTCCTAAACATTTGTTATTTTAACATTTTTTTTTTTTTTTGTAATGTGAGGATTGCACTGCAATGGCATACAGGTTATTTTGTTTCCAGTATGTGCTTGGACAAGTCAACAACAATTTATTTCATTTGTGAAACGGAGGAGATACAACATGGAGTTTAAAATAAACAGTTGTTTGGCGTGAATGACATTAGCCAATTAAATAGGTCCAGATAGGGATAAAAATAAAAAATAAAAATTTGGAAAACAACAATAAATATATTGTGATAGAGGAGACCCAAACCACATTCACTAAATGACATGAGTCCACTCTTACCCTAGTATGGTGATGATGATGTCATCACACAGTGAGATGAATGGTGTTGTCTATATTTGTTTCTGGATCTGCATTAGTCTAAAATAACCAGAATGAAATTCACACACACAAAAATCCTATAACTCAGCAAGACCCCAAACTGCAAGCTTATTGACCTTATCCTAAGCTTTATACAGATAAATGAGGGTAGGCATTTGTTGCAATGATTTTAAAGAAATCTAGTACTGTTTCTGATGCGGGGTGTACAGTGACATAAATAAATGTGAGATTATCATCAGTCCATGGCTCTTTCTACATGTTAGGATTTCCCCCTGACCGAGAGGTGCCACAAGTCCCCACCTTTGACAGAAAGACTGACACTCACCGTCAGAACGATGGATACAGGTGTGCTGGTTATCACTCAGGAAAAAGCCCTGTTTGCACAGACACTCATAGCTTCCCATGGTGTTCACACAGATCTGCTGGCAGCCACCGTTATTGTCAGCACATTCATCCACATCTGGAAATTAAAAGGAAAGAAGCAATCAGCGATGGAGAAACAGTTGAAAGTCTAATGCTTTGTTTAACCTAAATTCACAAAACTATAGACCTTAAAATTGCTACTGCAAGCACAGTTCATGGAATGTACAGTAGTAAACAATATTATGTATTTCAATATTATTAAATACATTAGTCTGAATAAGCTATCTTTTTAATTTACAATAATAAATGTAATTCTCTAAAAAAAATCAAATAAAGTACAGGTACAGTTGACAATCAACACATTTACATAGCTCAGGTATTCAGAATATTAAGTATTTGGAATAATAGACTATTCTGAATGCTCTGTATACATGCAGGTGGAATTCTCATATTCATTTCATATTCTGTGTTTACAGGGTAAACAGAATATTCCTTTTATGCCATTAACGCATGCGTACCTTGCTTCCCACTGCAAACCAAAAGAGTGCTGATTGTAGAATAGTTTGTTGATCATTGTAAAGAGCTGATGGTGTGGATGTATATTTCTGTTATTTGTTTTTGTTTTTTCAGATATGGACTCTAATATTTTGAGATTGTGTAGATACTTGTGGGTCTGAATTTTGTTCATGCAGACATGCACGCTCATGTCTTTATTAATAAAACAAGAAGACAGATTGAAGATGAGTTGCCCCTGTTTAGCCAAGCACATCAACAGAGCCTACAGTAAACAAATGTTCAGTAGAATAACCATAGTAAATAAATAAAGCAAATAATGTGTGTGTGTGTGTGTATATATGTGTATATATATATATATATATATATATATATATATATATATATATATATATATATATATATATATATATATATATATATATGTGTGTGTGTGTGTGTGTGTGTGTGTGTATATATATATATATATATATATATATATATATATATATATATATATATATATATAATTATACATATAAGTATCACATGCATAGTTGCTTTTTCAAATAGTATTTGACTGAATTTCTGCTATCGAGAGCTGTAATTGTATATAAATAAATACATAAAGGTATGCTTTTTTAAATGTAGATGCATATTTGCAGATCTACCATGTATTGATATTTGTTTACTGTATATTATTACTCAAATTGTAAGAGCATTTTATACTGTATCTATACAGTGCCCTGATACCTACTTTAGACCCAAAGTGGCACTTTAGAAAAATAAATAGATCATATGTATGTGATGGCTAATATATTATAATGTGATGGCACAGTGATAGAATTATTTTCCTTCAGTCTCGTCAGTCAGCTGGTCAGGGTAACTTTCTTCTTCAAACCCGATGTCCACCACGCTGTGAGAGAGTGCATCTCTTACATAACAAATACATTTTTAATTTTTGTTTTGTAATTTTTGCTACTTGCTAGTTATACAAAGCACTACACTTAATAAAACATTGAATACAACTCCTAGTTTTCTATACACTTGTAGTTAATTTTGTAATACAAGTAAACAGTTGTGTGAATAAACGCACCTACAGCAAAAGTGCAGATGTGGGAAAAGTTTGCAAAGAGGACAATGTACAATATGTGCTGCTTCTTCTAGTTTTAAAATGTTAAACTCAGGGTTTTTTTTTTTTTTTCCATTGTCTCCCGTTACATCACATGACGTGCACATGTTAAAGGTACACTGCTGTGCGGGATGCACTTTCACATGCTACACCGGGTCAGTGAAGGCAATGAGTGACTACCCAGTATGTCATTCATAAGGACAAAGCAAGGAAAATTTGCCTTTTCTTTTTTTTTAGCTTTATAGTACTGTCCTTTTAAAATGTACATCGATGATGAACTTGATCCACAGTGCTCTCAAATCCCCCTTCATGATTTTTTCCGCCTCCTTTTAAACATTTCTACACTCTTGCCATCAAGCTGTTTAACGACTTTAAAATCCTTAATAAAAGTGAGGTCTCCTCATCAGACCAAAAGCAGCTGTGTTTCCTCGCACGTGCCGTCATGTTTACTGCTGTATTTGTTATTGCACGTGTCTGTTGTGGGTTACGCATCATAGTCGGCACATGGCTTTATAATCCACTAGTATTCTGCATACTAGTGGAATTTGCCACCTCCAATATTCAGAATATACAGAGGTGGAATATTCCTTTTCGTATTCCAAATATGCCGCTTACATGGCGGAATATAGATTCTGATTATTCAGTATTCCAAAAATAGTGGAAAATTACTGGCCATGCAAACACACTGAGAAATTGATGTGCAAACAGCAGTGATGTGTACAAGTTTTTAATACAATTCTGGGGAATATCTCACACACAGAAGACCCATGACCCAGAGCCCAACATCCTTGGGAAACAGTTTTACACAATCAGAAAATTGTTTATGTAGCATGATATATGTGCAGAGATTATTAGAACATTAAGTATAGTCATATTTATTTGGATTCCATGAACACATAATCAAATAAAAATAAACATTCCACATTTGTTCAGTTAATAGTACAATTTCAAGAACTGCACGCAGAAGTGTGCTCGACTGTGCACTAGACCAGGTTAAAGGTCTGAGGTTATTAAGAGGTTAGTGTTGGTTATTGATGGTGAAATGTATACACACAGTACTGGATCAATTTATCAAAAATGACCTATGACATCAGGAAGTTATCTTATCCCATCACTGTT